>NC_069499.1:1058800132-1059032632 GCF_027579735.1 Bombina bombina
CATTTGGGCTAAAATGTTTTTGACAGAATTATCCATTACAGCCGTTAATTGTTGCATAGTAAGGAGTATTGGCGCGCTAGATGTACTAGGGGCCCCCTGAGTGGGCAAGACTCGTGTAGACGAAGGAGGGAATGATGCAGTACCATGCTTACTCCCCTCACTTGAGGAATCATCTTGGGCATCATTGTCATTATCACATAAATCACATTTATTTAAATGAATAGGAATTCTGGCTTCCCCACATTCAGAACACAGTCTATCTGGTAGTTCAGACATGTTAAACAGGCATAAACTTGATAACAAAGTACAAAAAACGTTTTGAAATAAAACCGTTACTGTCACTTTCAATTTTAAACTGAACACACTTTATTACTGCAATTGCGAAAAAACATGAAAGAATTTCACCACAGTGTCTTAAAGCCTTAAAAGTATTGCACACCAAATTTGGAAGCTTTAACCCTTAAAATAACGGAACCGGAGCCGTTTTAAACTTTAACCCCTTTACAGTCCCTGGTATCTGCTTTGCCGAGACCCAACCAAGCCCAAAGGGGAATACGATACCAAATGACGCCTTCAGAAAGTCTTTTCTAAGTATCAGAGCTCCTCACACATGCGACTGCATGCCATGCCTCTCAAAAACAAGTGCGCCACACCGGCGCGAAAATGAGGCTCTGCTTATGCTTTGGGAAAGCCCCTAAGGAATAAGGTGTCTAATACAGTGCCTGCCGATATTCTTATATCAAAATACCCAGATAAAATGATTCCTCAAGGCTAAATATGTGTTAGTAATGAATCGATTTAGCCCAGAAAAGTCTACAGTCTTAATAAGCCCTTGTGAAGCCCTTATTTACGATCGTAATAAACATGGCTTACCGGATCCCATAGGGAAAATGACAGCTTCCAGCATTACATCGTCTTGTTAGAATGTGTCATACCTCAAGCAGCAAGAGACTGCATACTGTTCCCCCAACTGAAGTTAATTGCTCTCAACAGTCCTGTGTGGAACAGCCATGGATTTTAGTTACGGTTGCTAAAATCATTTTCCTCATACAAACAGAAATCTTCATCTCTTTTCTGTTTCTGAGTAAATAGTACATACCAGCACTATTTCAAAATAACAAACTCTTGATTGAATAATAAAAACTACAGTTAAACACTAAAAAACTCTAAGCCATCTCCGTGGAGATGTTGCCTGTACAACGGCAAAGAGAATGACTGGGGTAGGCGGAGCCTAGGAGGGATCATGTGACCAGCTTTGCTGGGCTCTTTGCCATTTCCTGTTGGGGAGGAGAATATCCCACAAGTAAGGATGACGCCGTGGACCGGACACACCTATGTTGGAGAAATTAAGCATTTTCAGCCCCCGCGAGCCTAACAGCCCACAGGGAAAAAGTCAAATTTTAAGGTAAGAAAAATGTTAAAATGCATTATCCCAAATATGAAACTGACTGTCTGAAAATAAGGAAAGTTGAACATTCTGAGTCAAGGCAAATAAATGTTTGAATACATATATTTAGAACTTTATAAACAAAGTGCCCAACCATAGCTAGGAGTGTCACAGAAAATAAGACTTACTTACCCCAGGACACTCATCTACATATAGTAGATAGCCAAACCAGTACTGAAACGAGAATCAGCAGAGGTAATGGTATATATAAGAGTATATCGTCGATCTGAAAAGGGAGGTAAGAGATGAATCTCTACGACCGATAACAGAGAACCTATGAAATAGACCCCTTAGAAGGAGATCACAGCATTCAAATAGGCAATACTCTCCTCACATCCCTCTGACATTCACTGCACGCTGAGAGGAAAACCGGGCTCCAACTTGCTGCGGAGCGCATATCAACGTAGAATCTAGCACAAACTTACTTCACCACCTCCATCGGAGGCAAAGTTTGTAAAACTGAATTGTGGGTGTGGTGAGGGGTGTATTTATAGGCATTTTGAGGTTTGGGAAACTTTGCCCCTCCTGGTAGGAATGTATATCCCATACGTCACTAGCTCATGGACTCTTGCTAATTACATGAAAGAAAAAGCATATTTACATATGCTGTGTTTAGGATCCCCCCTTAGCCCCCAACCTCCCTGATCCTCCCAAAACAGCTCTCTAAGCCTCCCCCCTCTGCCTTATTGGGGGCCATCTTGGGTACTGGCAGCTGTCTGCCAGTACCCAGTTTGCACACAAACAAATGTTTATTTTTTTTTATTTTTTTTGCAGGGCACCCCACGGACCAACCCCCACCACCTAAATGACTCCTAAGGTTTTTTTTTTACATTCTAAGTCCCACTTTTATTTTGTTTTGGGACACATTTTTCTGTAGTGTAGCGGTTCCCACCCGCTCCCTCCCCGTGCACGCGCCCGCCCCCTCGTGCACGTGCGCGCGCCCGCCCCCGGACTCCCCCGCCCACGATCCCGCCCCCCGCCACATTACCAGGGCCATCGATGGCCGCCACCCACCTCCCACACCGGCTCCCACCCACCAACGATACCGGCCATCGATGTCCGGTGCAGAGAGGGCCACAGAGTGGCTCTCTCTGCATCGGATGGCCGTAGAAGGTTATTGCAGGATGCCTCCATATCGAGGCATCACTGCAATAACCGTAAAGCAGCTGGAAGCGAGCAGGATCGCTTCCAGCTGCTTTCCACACCGAGGACGTGCAGGGTACGTCCTCAGGCACTAACTGCCTTTTTTCTGAGGACGTACCCTGCACGTCCTCAGTCATTAAGGGGTTAAATTTCAAACAGAACACACTTTATTACTGAATATGCGAAAAAGTATGAAGGAATTGTTCAAAATTCACCAAAATTTCACCACAGTGTCATAAAGCCTTAAAAGTATTGCACACCAAATTTCAGAGCTTTAACCCATAAATTAACGGAACCGGAGCCGTTTTTACATTTAACCCCTATACAGTCCCAGCTATCTGCTTTGCTGAGACCCAACCAAGCCCAGAGGGGAATACGATACCAAATGACGCCTTCTATAAGCTTTTTTCAGTGATTCTTAGCTCCTCACACATGCGTCTGCATGCCTTGCTCTCCAAAAACAACTGCGCATTAGTGGCGCGAAAATGAGGCTCTGTCTATAACTAGAAAAGGCCCCCATCTGAAAAAGGTGTCCAACACAGTGCCTGCCGTTTTTCTAAACAATCCCCAAGATTATAATAACTATTAAGAGTTAGAATCTGCAAAATATGCTTAGTAAAGTAATCGTTTTAGCCCAGAAAAATGTCTACCAGTTTTTTAAGCCCTTATGAAGCCCTTTATTCTTTTACTTAACTAAGAAAATGGCTTACCGGTCCCCATAAGGGGAAATGACAGCCTTCCAGCATTACATAGTCTTGTTAGAAATATGGCCAGTCATACCTTAAGCAGAAAAGTCTGCCAACTGTTTCCCCCAACTGAAGTTACTTCATCTCAACAGTCCTGTGTGGAAACAGCAATCGATTTTAGTAACGTCTGCTAAAATCATCTTCCTCTTAGAAAAGAGATGAAGATTTCTGTTTGTGTTTCAGAGTAAATAGTACATACCAGCACTATTTTAAAATAACAAACACTTGATTGAAGAATAAAAACTACATTTAAACACCAAAAAACTCTTAACCATCTCCGTGGAGATGTTGCCTGTGCAACGGCAAAGAGAATGACTAGGGTAGGCGGAGCCTAGGAGGGATCATGTGTCCAGCTTTGCTGGGACTCTTTGCCATTTCCTGTTGGGGAAGAGAATATCCCACAAGTAAGGATGATGCCGTGCACCGGACACACCTATGTTGGAGAAAGTATAATCATGCTGCACAATAAAAGATTAATGGACACTACTTACTTGGTTCCGGAAAAACATGACATATTTTATTCCATCTGCTTTAAGAACCGGATATTCGTTAACTGTAGAGGGGAAAATTATTGATGTTTTCATGAAAATCTTATAAATTTGATAATCCCTATTCAAGCAAACTAATGTATTTAAAATCTAACATATAGATTACTGAATACATTTTATGTTGAATACATTACTAAAACTTATTTTCATAGAAAGTTTAACAAACTGCATTACATTGGAATACATTTTTTAATATTGAAAGCAGCTGCACTGGAATTATTTTTTGCTTTAAGTTAAAGCTCAATATTTTTTTAAATTTGTTTAAAAGGGACATAAAAATCAAAAAGGTTTCTTTCACGATTTAGAAAAAAAACATACAATTTTAAACAACTTTCTAATTTACTACTATTAACAAATTGTCTTCATTCTCTTAACGTTTGTTGAAAAGCAGGGATTTAAGCTCAGGAGTGTGCATGTGGCAGAATATATGGCAGCACTATCTCCTGCCATGCAGTGTCGCAGACATCTACCAAGGTATCTCTTCAACAAATACCATGGGAACAAAAATGTAATTGAAGTAAATTGGAAACTCTTTAAAATTGCATTCACAAAAGAAATTTTGGGTTTCATATTCCTTTAAATATCTTCTGTATCTAGATGGGGCAATAAGATAATTAAAAATGGTTAATAAGTGGGATACCTCTACTATCAAATTTTGAAAGCTGCATGTTTAGAAAAAGAAAGCAAACTGGCAAAATTAGCCTAATAATTCTTCATGATATATTTTACCATACACAGAATGGTATAAAGATTGACATAGATGAACCAGTTTGATTTCTGTATTAAAGGACCACTCAGTAGAATTATAAAATTAACCAGTGTAAAATAAAAGAATACAACATCTACTCTGAATTTCAAATGAGCAGTAGATTTGTTTTCTGACAAATGTATTTTTTCTCCCATTTTTTGGCCCCCTGTATCATGTGAAAGACATCAGCCAATCACAGACGTATACCCTATGAGCTTGTGCACATGCTCAGTAGGATCTTATTACCCAGAAAGTGCGAATATTAAAAGAATGTTCAAAATTTGATAATGGAAGTAAATTGGAAGATGTGAAAAACGCGATGCTCATTCTGAATCATGAAAGTTTATTTTGACTTAAGTGTACCTTTAAGAAAAACGTGTTTTGGAGAAAGTCGATATTAAACATTTTTAATACCTTAACCTCATCACATTAAAGGGACACTGAACCCAAATTTTTTCTTTTGTAATTCAGAAAGAGCATGCAATTTTAAGCAACTTTCTAATTTACTACTATTATCAATTTTTCTTCATTCTCTTGCTATCATTATTTGAAAAAGGCATCTAAGCTTTTTTTTGGTTTCAGTACTCTGGACAGCACTTTTTTATTGGTGGATGAATTTATCAACTAATCAGCAAGGACAACCCAGGTTGTTCACCAAAAATGGGCCGGCATCTAAACTTACATTCTTGCATTTTAAATAAAGAAAATTTGATAATAGGAGTAAATTAGAAAGTTGCTTAAAATTTCATGCTCAATCTGAATCACAAAAGAAAATTTTTGGGTACAGTGTCCCTTTAACAGTTTACATACAAAGATATATATATATATATATTTAATCCAAACTGTGTACGACTGAAAAAAAGTTTGGATTCTGGAATATAGTTTGGATTTCTGAATATGTGTATATTAGCATCTGTAAAATGGGACAGATGGGACAAAGTGTAAACCGCAAGATCTTTTGTCATTTCAGCAGTATTTGCATGCCATAATGCAGCCTATACAAGCAACCTAACACCACAACATACCATCAGAAAGATAGTACAGTACTGTAATCTAAAGGTAATAGTGGCTGTTTTAAATAAATAGAGACCATTTACATTTTGAACAAAAAATCCAATCCAAAAGATGCCGGTAGAGAATACTGTGACTTTTTTCTTTTTTAAATATTAATGAAAAAGTCTGGATTTCTGAATAATCCTGGATTTTAGAATTTTGTATATTTATTTCCATGCATATTTTCAAGTATACACTCACCATTTGCAGACTTTAGATCTGGAAGAATGTGATTTACAAAAAATTCTGTTAAATTAACCAGTTCATTAGCTTGAGTAATCCCGTGCTGTTAAAAGCAAAGAAAAACAAATTTTTATAATGCAATAATAACAAAAAAATAAATATGTATAAATTACTTAAAACCCACAATTAATTATGTGTAGATTATGAAGCTTTAGCTACATTATGTGATCCTTTTAAACATTGTTATTTGTTCTTAAAAATCTCTTCTCTTAAAGTGAAAGTAAATCCTAGCGTTTAACAAACGCTAGGATTGACTATTGAAACAAATAAAGGGGACTTTCATTCATGAAGAATAAGATACTTCATGTAGAAAGCTCCTTTGTTTCAATCGATCGCCGTTTTTAGCTGCTACAGCAGCCCACGGCTCAATTTTTTTTTTTTTTTTTTTTTTTTTGCTAAGAGGTGATGTTTTGACCTCTTAGCCAATAGCCGTGCGGTAAATCCAGCTTGGCACCCATGGGAACCAGATTTACCGCACAGCTATTGACTAAGAGGTGAAAACTTCACCTCTTAGAGAAAAAAAAAATTTAAGCCGTGGGCTGCTGTAGCAGCTAAAAATGGCGATCGATTGAAACAAATAAAGGAGCTTTCTACATAAAGCATCTTATACTTCATGAATGAATGAATGAATGAAAAGTCCCCTTTGTTTCAATAGTCAATCCTAGCATTTGTAAAACGCTAGGATTTACTTTCACTTTAACCTAAAGTTTAATTGTATATGGATCACAATATGATTCAGAACTTTTGGCCTACCTTTTGAGTTTGAGCCTTTGATGCTAAAGATGTTACAAGGTAAATGGCTGCATCTTTGTGCTTCCAATTTACAGAGGGGTTCTTCGAATATTCCTGAAGCATAGAACTGACATAACCAGAGAAGATGTTCGTTACAGGTCCCTCAAAAAATTTGCACAAACCACGTACAAGGTCACAAGCTGCTCGGCGTCTGGTGTCAATATCTGTTAATAAAAATAACCAGTTACAGGAAAACTTTCCAATAGTAAATTGGAAAATATTAAGTTAAAATAAACTAGTTCTTATACCCATTCTAACATCACAGCCTGAGAGCCGACTCCTGTAATCAACAAACTTTAAAAACACTATACATTGCTTTCCAAATATTTACAAAGTATTCAAATTTGATTAAATCTCTTCTTAAAAGGTTAAGTCAAGTCCAAAATAAAACTTTCAGGATTCAAATAGGGCATGTAATTTTAAAGGGACAGTCTAGTCCAAAATAAACTTTCATGATTCAGATAGAGCATGTAATATTAAACAATTTTCCAATTTACTTTTATCACCAATTTTGCTTTGTTCTCTTGGTATTCTTAGTTGAAAGCTTAACCTAGGAGGTTCATATGCTAATTTCTTAGACCTTGAAGGCCGTCTCTTAAGAATGCATTTTAACAGGTTTTTCACCACTAGAGGGTGTTAGTTCATGAATTTCATATAGATAACACTGTGCTAATGCACGTGAAGTTACCTGGGAGCTATCACTGATTGGCTAAACTACAAGTCTGTCAAAAGAACTGAAAAAAGGGGCAGTTTGCAGAGGCTCAGATACAAGATAATCACAGAGGTAAAAAAATATATAAATATAACTATGTTGGTTATGCAAAAGTGGGGAATGGGTAAAAAAGGGATTATCTATCTTTTAAAACAATAACAATTCTGGTGTAGACTGTCCCTTTAAACAACTTTCCATTTTACATTTATCACCAATTTTGCTTTGTTTTCTTGGTTCTTAGATAAAAGCTTAACCCAGGAGGATGATATGCTAATTTCTTAGAAAAATTGCTTCCATTTGGTATTTATGCATACTATATACAACGCATTAATAGTTTCATACATGACCAAGTAAAACCAATTGTCACTTATTTTACAAAATAAAAATTGTGATTTACACTGACTGTTCTTCACTAACAAAGTAATGCAAATTGCCACACAAAATTAACCACCACAAAACCATACAGAGAATAACGATTGGGGATTTAATATTGATGAATGTTTTATGGCCAGTAATTTATTACTGTAATTTAAAGAACTTTTACACTAAACAATGTAATAAGTAATAAATCACCAGATCCTTCCAAGTCTCTTCTTATATATTCCTCAGAATTGTCTTCAAAGGCTTCTTCATCAGCAGCTAAAAAAAAAAAAAAAAAAACCTCAGTCAAAAGTCTTGAATTATTGCCTGTTTGCCAACAAACATCTTGCACTGTTCCCCAAGAGACTTAGCCTGGCCTGTAAATAACACAGCAGGCCAGCACACAGATTACGTAGGTGGAGCAAGACAGCTCAGCGCACCAAACTTGTTGCACTTATAATGAAGTGCGCGCAAAAAGTTGAAGTGCTGGCAGCGGGGAGAGGCAGATTTTTGAACTTGGACATACCTAAATGTTGAAACACTTTAAAGTGATGCAGCATAGCTGTAAAAAGTTGACTAGAAAATATCACCTTGACATATCTATGTAAAAAAAAAAAAAAAAATTTCACCTCAAAATGTCCTAAGTATTCACACCCAGTTGTAAAGGACTTTAAGCAGCAAATCAGTATGCCTGTCCAGGTACTTGCAAGGGAGCGTGCCTCATGCACCCTTATGTTATTTCCCTATTCAGTTTAAGGAAGTTTACTATGAAATCTTATGAGATCACAATAAAACAGTTCATGACCTCAGCACAGCTGATGCCAATTGGCTGCTTTTCATTTCTTCTAAAAAATAATTTTTACCCGCAGCTGGACAGTAACTGAAAGATAACTAATAGAACACTCTGTTGAGCTGAGGAAATTGAGGAAAAATATCTTCCCTTTTTACATAGAGATGTTAAGATGATATTTTCCTGTCAGCTTTTTACAGTGATTTTGCATATAAGCATTATGTCCCTTTAAGGTAAGTTCCTGGGCAGAGGATGTATCTTTTTTCACTTTCTAGGTGGTAAGTCCACAAAACCCATACTCGTGGGAATTCCCTTCCTGACCACCAGGAGGAGGCAAAGACCCCCACAGCAATGCTTATGTATCCCTCCTCCTCCCTCTCTCTCCCAGTAGATCTTTGCCTGGTCAAGGAGAAGAAAAGGATAGGCGTGTTAAAGGTATAGTAAACCCAATTGTTATCTTTCATGATTCAGATAGAGCAAGCCATTTTAAGCAACTTTCTTATTTACTCCTATTTTTTCTTCGTTCTCTTGGTATCTTTATTTGAAAAAGTAGGAACATGAGCTAAGGAGCCGGCCCATTTTTTATTTCAGCACCCTGGCTAGCGCTTGTGATTGGCAGCTACATTTAGCAAACCAATAAGCAAGTGCATGAGCCGGCTCAAGCTTACATTCCTGCTTTTCAAATAAAGATACCAAGAGAACAAAGAAAAAATGGATAAACTGAGTAAATTTTAATGTTGCTTAAAAATGCATGCTCTATTTGAATCAGGAAAAAAAACTAGGGTTTACTATCCCTTTAAGGATTATTAGAATTATTGATATTTATTTTTCAATGGATAGTACCTGGAAGAGCAATACATAGAGTACTGGCTGTGCAATGTAAATACCTTCTGAGTAGTTGTAGTCACAACCTGCCACGGGTGTCGCAGGGAAGTTCCTTAGCCTCCACACGTTTTGCCATGCAGATGTACTCTTTCAACAGATCCACTACTGTTAGTTACAGAACTGGATGGGCAATCTGCTGAACCTGCATACTGTCTCAGGGAAAGATCAGTAGTATGGGCCAGCATTCTGCTTAGTACTTGAATTGCCTTTAAGTCCTTAAAGGGATATGAAACCCGCATTTTTTCATGATTCGGATAGAGCATGCAACTTTCTAAATTTACTCCTATTATAAATTTTTCCATTATTAGATTGGTCAGTATGAGAAAAAAAACCGAGTCACATAAATGAGGTAAAAGATACTTTCACAGTAAGCACACAGCTTTTGTAGAAAACAGAATTTATGCTTACCTGATATTTTTCTTTCTCCTACGGTGTGTCCGGTCCACGGCTTCATCCTTACTTGTGGTAATATTCTCTTCCCTAACAGGAAATGGCAAAGAGGCACACAGCAAAAGCTGTCCATATAGCCCCTCCTCTGGCTCCGCCCCCCAGTCATTCGACCGACGGTTAGGAGAAACCATAGGGTGCCGTGGTGACTGTAGTGTATAGAGATAAAAATTTTAAACCTGACAAAAAGCCAGGGCGGGCCATGGACCGGACACACCGTAGGAGAAAGAAATTTATCAGGTAAGCATAAATTCTGTTTTCTCCTACATTGGTGTGTCCGGTCCACGGCTTCATCCTTACTTGTGGGAACCAATACCAAAGCTTTAGGACACGGATGAAGGGAGGGAACAAGTCAGGTAACCTAAACGGAAGGCACCACGGCTTGCAAAACCTTTCTCCCAAAAACAGCCTCCGAAGAAGCATAAGTATCGAATTTGTAAAATTTGGTAAAAGTGTGCAGGGAAGATCAAGTCGCTGCCTTACAGATCTGATCAACAGAAGCCTCGTTCTTGAAGGCCCATGTGGAAGCCACAGCCCTAGTAGAGTGAGCTGTAATTCGTTCAGGAGGCTGCCGTCCGGCAGTCTCATAAGCCAATCGGATGATGCTTTTCAGCCAAAAAGAAAGAGGTCGCAGTAGCTTTCTGCCCTCTCCTCTTACCAGAATAAACAACAAACAAGGATGATGTCTGTCTGAAATCCTTTGTTGCCTCTAAATAGAATTTTAAAGCACGGACCACATCTAGGTTGTGTAACAAACGTTCCTTCTTTGAAACTGGATTCGGACACAGAGGGAACAACTATTTCCTGGTTAATATTCCTGTTGCAAACCACCTTTGGAAGAAGAAATAGCAACCAAAAACAGAACTTTCCAAGATAGTAACTTAATATCTATGGAATGTAAGGGTTCAAACGGAACCCCTTGAAGAACTGAAAGAACTAAGTTTAGACTCCATGGAGGAGTCATAGGTCTGTAGACAGGCTTGATTCTGACTAACGCCTGTACATCTGGCACGGCTGCCAGTCGTTTGTGCAACAAAACAGACAGAGCAGATATCTGTCCTTTTAAGGAACTAGCTGACAAACCTTTATCCAAACCCTCTTGGAGAAAGGAAAGTATCCTAGGAATTTTAATTTTATTCCAAGAGAATCCCTTGGATTCGCACCAACGGATATATTTTAGCCATATCTTATGGTAAATTTTCCTAGTCACCGGTTTTCTGGCTTGAACCAAGGTATCTATAACCGAGTCTGAAAACAAACGCTTAGATAGAATCAAGCGTTCAATTTCCAAGCAGTCAGTTGTAGAGAGACTAGATTTGGATGTTTGAATGGACCTTGTACTAGAAGATCCTGCCTCAAAGGTAGCTTCCATGGTGGAACCGCTGACATTCACCAGGTCTGCATACCAAGTCCTGCGTGGCCATGCAGGAGCTATTAGAATCACTGAGGCCTTCTCCTGTATGATCCTGGCTACAAGCCTGGGAAGGAGAGGGAACGGTGGAAACACATAAGCCAGATTGAACGACCAGGGCGCCACCAATGCATCCACTAGTGTCGCCTTGGGATCCCTGGATCTGGACCCGTAGCGAGGAACCTTGGAGTTCTGACGAGACGCCATCAGATCCATATCTGGAGAACCCCATAGTTGGGTTAACTGGGCAAAGACCTCCGGGTGAAGTTCCCACTCCCCCGGATGGAAAGTCTGACAACTCAGATAATCCGCCTCCCAGTTGTCTACTCCTGGGATGTGAATTGCAGATAGATGGCAGGAGTGATCCTCCGCCCATTTGATTCTCTTGGATACCTCTCTCATCGCCAAGGAACTCTTTTTTTCCCCCCTGATGATTGATGTACGCTACAGTCGTCATGTTGTCCGACTGAAATCTTATAAACCTGGCCTTCGCTAGTTGAGAAATATGGAAAAGGATTTCAGGAGTCGCAGGTGAGGTCAATTCAAAAAAGCATTTATTCAGATAAAACAAGTCACAGGGTGGTAGAAACAGCCCTCCAGTGATACAAGCTTACGCGTTTCGGCTACATGCCGTAATCATAGCTCATACACTCCCTTCTTACTCTGGGCTTTAAAAAGGGGGTAAAAACATATTGGTTGAAAGGCTGTAACCGGTTTAACTCCTTCCTTCCCGGTGTGCCAAACATCAAATACACAACCCAATTGGCTAGTGTAATGATTATAGAAAACTGTCATTCTGTGACTGACTTCAAATATAAATCTAAAACTTAGGTGTTCAGTGAACTAAGTGATGTTACTAATGTTACTGTGTATAGTACTTGTTTAAGGGGGGCACTATTCTGAGCACTTTCTTAATGATCAATTCGAGATTCCTAGATTTTTACTTGTCAGTAATCTAGTTGAAATTTCTAAATTCTTACTTGGTTTTGAATATTAAAGCCTCAAAGGTGCTTAAGAAGCTCACTACAACTAGTTGGCTAACGATCTTATTTTTATTTTTATCTCTTAATGTTAAGTGCCACTGTGAATACCCCCAAAGCCAATCTATTCTACTATTCTGTTATTATAATATAATACTAGGGTTACTTACTAGTTTTTCCTTCTTTCCCTTTTTAAAGTGACCATATTAAATTGTGCTACCATGTGACTAAATTGACTATCCATAATCATGGTTCATTTGAATACACTTGATAACCCTCAAATCTTAAATTGTAAATACAGACTGAATCACAGATTTTGTGGATGATGATTGGAAAATTGCTTAAATAATTGTTTCCAATATTAATGCGTGCTATACTAAATCCAATGATTAATGAGGTCATAGGCCGAATTTAAGCCTGTAGGAGACCTTGTTTTTAATTTAAAGATCCAAAATATCTCCTTTTTAGCAAGCACAGACTCCCTATCTCCCCCTCTTCGCCCCGCATCTATAGTCTCAATAATAGTCCATTTAAAATAAGTATTATCTTTGTTATGGAACAATTTGAAATGTTGGATGAGGGGGGTAGTCAGAAGGCCTGCCTTGATATCAAGTAAATGCTCCCTGATACGAGCTCGTGCCTCCCGTGTGGTCATGCCCACATATTGTAGATTGCATGCCACACAGCCCGCTAAGTAAATTACAAAGATATTTCTGCAATTCATGCATTTATCATGTTTGTACTCGGTACCAGTTACACTGCATCTAAATCCATTGCCTGTCAATAGGTGTTCACATGCTTTGCATGTAGAATTGTGACACCTAAAGACACCCTTGCATCTAAGCCAAGAGCTTGTTTGTTCTCTCTGTTTACTTTTTAATTGTGTAGGGGCCAGTAGGTTGCCCACCGTGACTCCCTTTCTGAAGGAACATTTACAGCCTTGTTCTACCGCACTGGCTAGTGAGTCATCTGCTGCTAGTAATCTGTAGTGTTTTCTTATTATTTGACATATTTTATTATATTGGGTACTATAATCTGTTACGAAATAAATATGGTCACTGTTGAACACATTTGTTTCCGATTTCTCCAATAATTGTTTCCTACTAGAGGAGGATACCTCCTTCTTAATTTTATTGATCTCGGATGTTTTGTACCCTCTTGCCTTCAGGCGATCAGTTAGCTTTTCGGCATGTGATTCATACTGCTTGGAATCACTACAGTTGCGTTTCAGTCGGGTAAACTGACCCTTTGCAACTGACCTAAAAACCTGTTTTGGATGGCTGCTCCTGGCGTGGAGTAGAGTGTTACCTGTTATTGGTTTTCTGAAGACCTCAGTAGCTACTCCAACCTCGGGGATACCTCTCAAAGTGAGGTCCAGAAAATTTATCTGATGCTTATTTAGTTCAAACGTGAACTCAAGCCCAAAGTTGTTATGGTTAAGCCAATTCACAAAAGACTTGGCTTCTTCCCCTGTGCCTCTCCACACCAGGAGCAGATCATCAATATAACGCCGGTAGAATTGAATATTTTTCCTAAAGGGGTTCTCAACCCTCATATATACGGGACAGCTGCCACCATCCCATATAGAGATTGGCGAAAGAGGGCGCAAACTTCGCGCCCATAGCTGTCCCGCACCTCTGGAGATAAAAAACCCCCTTGAAGGAAAAACATAATTTATGTAAGAACTTAACTGATAAATTCATTTCTTTCATATTAGCAAGAGTCCATGAGCTAGTGACGTATGGGATATACATTCCTACCAGGAGGGGCAAAGTTTCCCAAACCTCAAAATGCCTATAAATACACCCCTCACCACACCCACAATTCAGTTTAACGAATAGCCAAGAAGTGGGGTAATAAAAAAGTGCGAAAGCATATAAAATAAGGAATTGGAATAATTGTGCTTTATACAAAATCATAACCACCACAAAAAAAGGGCGGGCCTCATGGACTCTTGCTAATATGAAAGAAATGAATTCATCAGGTAAGTTCTTACATAAATTATGTTTTCTTTCATGTAATTAGCAAGAGTCCATGAGCTAGTGACGTATGGGATAATGATTACCCAAGATGTGGATCTTTCCACACAAGAGTCACTAGAGAGGGAGGGATAAAATAAAGACAGCCAATTCCTGCTGAAAATAATCCACACCCAAAATAAAGTTTAACGAAAAACATAAGCAGAAGATTCAAACTGAAACCGCTGCCTGAAGTACTTTTCTACCAAAAACTGCTTCAGAAGAAGAAAATACATCAAAATGGTAGAATTTAGTAAAAGTATGCAAAGAGGACCAAGTTGCTGCTTTGCAAATCTGATCAACCGAAGCTTCATTCCTAAACGCCCAGGAAGTAGAAACTGACCTAGTAGAATGAGCTGTAATTCTCTGAGGCGGAGTTTTACCCGACTCAACATAGGCAAGATGAATTAAAGATTTCAACCAAGATGCCAAAGAAATGGCAGAAGCTTTCTGGCCTTTTCTAGAACCGGAAAAGATAACAAATAGACTAGAAGTCTTTCGGAAAGATTTAGTAGCTTCAACATAATATTTCAAAGCTCTAACAACATCCAAAGAATGCAACGATTTCTCCTTAGAATTCTTAGGATTAGGACATAATGAAGGAACCACAATTTCTCTACTAATGTTGTTGGAATTCACAACTTTAGGTAAAAATTCAAAAGAAGTTCGCAACACCGCATTATCCTGATGAAAAATCAGAAAAGGAGACTCACAAGAAAGAGCAGATAATTCAGAAACTCTTCTGGCAGAAGAGATGGCCAAAAGGAACAAAACTTTCCAAGAAAGTAATTTAATGTCCAATGAATGCATAGGTTCAAACGGAGGAGCTTGAAGAGCCCCCAGAACCAAATTCAAACTCCAAGGAGGAGAAATTGACTTAATGACAGGTTTTATACGAACCAAGGCTTGTACAAAACAATGAATATCAGGAAGAATAGCAATCTTTCTGTGAAAAAGAACAGAAAGAGCAGAGATTTGTCCTTTCAAGGAACTTGCGGACAAACCTTTATCTAAACCATCCTGAAGAAACTGTAAAATTCTCGGTATTCTAAAAGAATGCCAAGAAAAATGATGAGAAATACACCAAGAAATATAAGTCTTCCAGACTCTATAATATATCTCTCTAGATACAGATTTACGAGCCTGTAACATAGTATTAATCACAGAGTCAGAGAAACCTCTTTGACGAAGAATCAAGCGTTCAATCTCCATACCTTTAAATTTAAGGATTTCAGATCCTGATGGAAAAAAAGGACCTTGTGACAGAAGGTCTGGTCTTAACGGAAGAGTCCACGGTTGGCAAAAGGCCATCCGGACAAGATCCGCATACCAAAACCTGTGAGGCCATGCCGGAGCTACCAGCAGAACAAACGAGCATTCCTTCAGAATCTTGGAGATTACTCTTGGAAGAAGAACTAGAGGCGGAAAGATATAGGCAGGATGATACTTCCAAGGAAGTGATAATGCATCCACTGCTTCCGCCTGAGGATCCCGGGATCTGGACAGATACCTGGGAAGTTTCTTGTTTAGATGGGACGCCATCAAATCTATTTCTGGAAGTTCCCACATTTGAACAATCTGAAGAAATACCTCTGGGTGAAGAGACCATTCGCCCGGATGCAACGTTTGGCGACTGAGATAATCCGCTTCCCAATTGTCTACACCTGGGATATGAACCGCAGAGATTAGACAGGAGCTGGATTCCGCCCAAACCAAAATTCGAGATACTTCTTTCATAGCCAGAGGACTGTGAGTTCCTCCTTGATGATTGATGTATGCCACAGTTGTGACATTGTCTGTCTGAAAACAAATGAACGATTCTCTCTTCAGAAGAGGCCAAAACTGAAGAGCTCTGAAAATTGCACGGAGTTCCAAAATATTGATCGGTAATCTCACCTCCTGAGATTCCCAAACTCCTTGTGCCGTCAGAGATCCCCACACAGCTCCCCAACCTGTGAGACTTGCATCTGTTGAAATTACAGTCCAGGTCGGAAGCACAAAAGAAGCCCCCTGAATTAAACGATGGTGATCTGTCCACCACGTTAGAGAGTGTCGAACAATCGGTTTTAAAGATATTAATTGAGATATCTTTGTGTAATCCTTGCACCATTGATTCAGCATACAAAGCTGAAGAGGTCGCTTGTGAAAACGAGCAAAGGGGATCGCGTCCGATGCAGCAGTCATAAGACCTAGAATTTCCATGCATAAGGCTACCGAAGGGAATGATTGTGACTGAAGGTTTCGAAAAGCTGCAATCAGTTTTAGACGTCTCTTGTCTGTTAAAGACAGAGTCATGGACACTGAATCTATCTGGAAACCCAGAAAGGTTACCCTTGTCTGAGGAATCAATGAACTTTTTGGTAAATTGATCCTCCAACCATGATCTTGAAGAAACAACACAAGTCGATTCGTATGAAATTCTGCTAAATGTAAAGACTGAGCAAGTACCAAGATATCGTCCAAATAAGGAAATACCACAATACCCTGTTCTCTGATTACAGACAGAAGGGCACCGAGAACCTTTGTAAAAATTCTTGGAGCTGTAGCTAGGCCAAACGGCAGAGCCACAAACTGGTAATGCTTGTCCAGAAAAGAGAATCTCAGGAACTGATAATGATCTGGATGAATCGGAATATGCAGATATGCATCCTGTAAATCTATTGTGGACATATAATTCCCTTGCTGAACAAAAGGCAAGATAGTCCTTACAGTTACCATCTTGAACGTTGGTATCCTTACATAACGATTCAATATTTTTAGATCCAGAACTGGTCTGAAGGAATTCTCCTTCTTTGGTACAATGAAGAGATTTGAATAAAACCCCATCCCCTGTTCCTGAACTGGAACTGGCATAATTACTCCAGTCAACTCTAGATCTGAAACACAATTCAGAAATGCTTGAGCTTTTACTGGATTTACTGGGACACGGGAAAGAAAAAATCTCTTTGCAGGAGGTCTCATCTTGAAACCAATTCTGTACCCTTCTGAAACAATGTTCTGAATCCAAAGATTGTGAACAGAATTGATCCAAATTTCTTTGAAAAAACGTAACCTGCCCCCTACCAGCTGAGCTGGAATGAGGGCCGCACCTTCATGTGGACTTAGAAGCAGGCTTTGCCTTTCTGGCTGGCTTGGATTTATTCCAAATTGGAGATGGTTTCCAAACAGAAACTGCTCCTGAGGATGAAGGATCAGACTTTTGTTCTTTGTTGAAACGAAAGGAACGAAAACGATTAGCCCTGTTTTTACCTTTAGATTTTTTATCCTGTGGTAAAAAACATAATTTATGTAAGAACTTACCTGATAAATTCATTTCTTTCATATTAACAAGAGTCCATGAGCTAGTGACGTATGGGATATACATTCCTACCAGGAGGGGCAAAGTTTCCCAAACCTTAAAATGCCTATAAATACACCCCTCACCACACCCACAAATCAGTTTAACGAATAGCCAAGAAGTGGGGTGATAAGAAAAAAAGTGCGAAGCATATAAAATAAGGAATTGGAATAATTGTGCTTTATACAAAAAAATCATAACCACCACAAAAAAGGGTGGGCCTCATGGACTCTTGTTAATATGAAAGAAATGAATTTATCAGGTAAGTTCTTACATAAATTATGTTTTCTTTCATGTAATTAACAAGAGTCCATGAGCTAGTGACGTATGGGATAATGACTACCCAAGATGTGGATCTTTCCACACAAGAGTCACTAGAGAGGGAGGGATAAAATAAAGACAGCCAATTCCTGCTGAAAATAATCCACACCCAAAATAAAGTTTAACAAAAAACATAAGCAGAAGATTCAAACTGAAACCGCTGCCTGAAGAACTTTTCTACCAAAAACTGCTTCAGAAGAAGAAAATACATCAAAATGGTAGAATTTAGTAAAAGTATGCAAAGAGGACCAAGTTGCTGCTTTGCAGATCTGGTCAACCGAAGCTTCATTCCTAAACGCCCAGGAAGTAGATACTGACCTAGTAGAATGAGCTGTAATTCTTTGAGGCGGAATTTTACCCGACTCAACATAGGCAAGATGAATTAAAGATTTCAACCAAGATGCCAAAGAAATGGCAGAAGCTTTCTGGCCTTTCCTAGAACCGGAAAAGATAACAAATAGACTAGAAGTCTTACGGAAAGATTTCGTAGCTTCAACATAATATTTCAAAGCTCTAACAACATCCAAAGAATGCAATGATTTCTCCTTAGAATTCTTAGGATTAAGACATAATGAAGGAACCACAATTTCTCTACTAATGTTGTTGGAATTCACAACTTTAGGTAAAAACTCAAAAGAAGTTCGCAACACCGCCTTATCCTGATGAAAAATCAGAAAAGGAGACTCACACGAAAGAGCAGATAATTCAGAAACTCTTCTAGCAGAAGAGATGGCCAAAAGGAACAAAACTTTCCAAGAAAGTAATTTAATGTCCAATGAATGCATAGGTTCAAACGGAGGAGCTTGAAGAGCTCCCAGAACCAAATTCAAACTCCAAGGAGGAGAAATTGACTTAATGACAGGTTTTATACGAACCAAAGCTTGTACAAAACAATGAATATCAGGAAGAATAGCAATCTTTCTGTGAAAAAGAACAGAAAGAGCGGAGATTTGTCCTTTCAAAGAACTTGCGGACAAACCCTTGTCTAAACCATCCTGAAGAAACTGTAAAATTCTCGGTATTCTAAAAGAATGCCAAGAAAAATGATGAGAAAGACACCAAGAAATATAAGTCTTCCAGACTCTATAATATATCTCTCGAGATACAGATTTACGAGCCTGTAACATAGTATTAATCACGGAGTCAGAGAAACCTCTATGACCAAGAATCAAGCGTTCAATCTCCATACCTTTAAATTTAAGTATTTCAGATCCGGATGGAAAAAAGGACCTTGTGACAGAAGGTCTGGTCTTAACGGAAGAGTCCATGGCTGGCAAGATGCCATCCGGACAAGATCCGCATACCAAAACCTGTGAGGCCATGCCGGAGCTATTAGCAGAACAAACGAGCATTCCCTCAGAATCTTGGAGATTACTCTTGGAAGAAGAACTAGAGGCGGAAAGATATAGGCAGGATGATACTTCCAAGGAAGTGATAATGCATCCACTGCCTCCGCCTGAGGATCCCGGGATCTGGACAGATACCTGGGAAGTTTCTTGTTTAGATGAGAGGCCATCAGATCTATCTCTGGGAGCCCCCACAATTGAACAATCTGAAGAAATACCTCTGGGTGAAGAGACCATTCGCCCGGATGCAACGTTTGGCGACTGAGATAATCCGCTTCCCAATTGTCTACACCTGGGATATGAACCGCAGAGATTAGACAGGAGCTGGATTCCGCCCAAACCAAAATTCGAGATACTTCTTTCATAGCCAGAGGACTGTGAGTCCCTCCTTGATGATTGATGTATGCCACAGTTGTGACATTGTCTGTCTGAAAACAAATGAACGATTCTCTCTTCAGAAGAGGCCAAAACTGAAGAGCTCTGAAAACTGCACGGAGTTCCAAGATATTGATCGGTAATCTCACCTCCTGAGATTCCCAAACTCCTTGTGCCGTCAGAGATCCCCACACAGCTCCCCAACCTGTGAGACTTGCATCTGTTGAAATTACAGTCCAGGTCGGAAGAACAAAAGAAGCCCCCTGAATTAAACGATGGTGATCTGTCCACCACGTTAGAGAGTGCCGAACAATCGGTTTTAAAGATATTAATTGATATATCTTCGTGTAATCCCTGCACCATTGGTTCAGCATACAGAGCTGAAGAGGTCGCATGTGAAAACGAGCAAAGGGGATCGCGTCCGATGCAGCAGTCATAAGACCTAGAATTTCCATGCATAAGGCTACCGAAGGGAATGATTGAGACTGAAGGTTTCGACAGGCTGTAATCAATTTTAGACGTCTCTTGTCTGTTAAAGACAAAGTCATGGACACTGAATCTATCTGGAAACCCAGAAAGGTTACCCTTGTTTGAGGAATCAAAGAACTTTTTGGTAAATTGATCCTCCAACCATGATCTTGAAGAAACAACACAAGACGATTCGTATGAGACTCTGCTAAATGTAAAGACGGAGCAAGTACCAAGATATCGTCCAAATAAGGAAATACCACAATACCCTGTTCTCTGATTACAGACAGAAGGGCACCGAGAATCTTTGTGAAAATTCTTGGAGCTGTAGCAAGGCCAAACGGTAGAGCCACAAATTGGTAATGCTTGTCTAGAAAAGAGAATCTCAGGAACTGATAATGATCTGGATGAATCGGAATATGCAGATATGCATCCTGTAAATCTATTGTGGACATATAATTCCCTTGCTGAACAAAAGGCAATATAGTCCTTACAGTTACCATCTTGAATGTTGGTATCCTTACATAACGATTCAATAATTTTAGATCCAGAACTGGTCTGAAGGAATTCTCCTTCTTTGGTACAATGAAGAGATTTGAATAAAACCCCATCCCCTGTTCCGGAACTGGAACTGGCATAATTACTCCAGCCAACTCTAGATCTGAAACACAATTCAGAAATGCTTGAGCTTTTACTGGATTTACTGGGACATGGGAAAGAAAAAATCTCTTTGCAGGAGGTCTCATCTTGAAACCAATTCTGTACCCTTCTGAAACAATGTTCTGAATCCAAAGATTGTGAACAGAATTGATCCAAATTTCTTTGAAAAAACGTAACCTGCCCCCTACCAGCTGAACTGGAATGAGGGCCGTACCTTCATGTGAACTTAGAAGCAGGCTTTGCCTTTCTAGCAGGCTTGGATTTATTCCAGACTGGAGATGGTTTCCAAACTGAAACTGCTCCTGAGGACGAAGGATCAGGCTTTTGTTCTTTGTTAAAACGAAAGGAACGAAAACGATTGTTAGCCCTGTTTTTACCTTTAGACTTTTTATCCTGTGGTAAAAAAGTTCCTTTCCCACCAGTAACAGTTGAAATAATAGAATCCAACTGAGAACCAAATAATTTGTTTCCCTGGAAAGAAATGGAAAGTAGAGTTGATTTAGAAGCCATATCAGCATTCCAAGTCTTAAGCCATAAAGCTCTTCTGGCTAAGATAGCCAGAGACATAAATCTAACATCAACTCTAATAATATCAAAAATGGCATCACAGATGAAATTATTAGCATGCTGGAGAAGAATAATAATATCATGAGAATCACGATTTGTTACTTGTTGCGCTAGAGTTTCCAACCAAAAAGTTGAAGCTGCAGCAACATCAGCCAATGATATAGCAGGTCTAAGAAGATTACCTGAACATAGATAAGCTTTTCTTAGAAAAGATTCAATTTTTCTATCTAAAGGATCCTTAAACGAGGTACCATCTGACGTAGGAATGGTAGTACGTTTAGCAAGGGTAGAAATAGCCCCATCAACTTTAGGGATTTTGTCCCAAAATTCTAACCTGTCAGGCGGAACAGGATATAATTGCTTAAAACGTTTAGAAGGAGTAAATGAATTACCCAATTTATCCCATTCCTTAGCAATTACTGCAGAAATAGCATTAGGAACAGGAAAGACTTCTGGAATAACCGCAGGAGCTTTAAAAACCTTATCCAAACGTATAGAATTAGTATCAAGAGGACTAGAATCCTCTATTTCTAAAGCAATTAGTACTTCTTTAAGTAAAGAACGAATAAATTCCATCTTAAATAAATATGAAGATTTATCAGCATCAATCTCTGAGACAGAATCCTCTGAACCAGAAGAGTCCAAAGAATCAGAATGATGGTGTTCATTTAAAAATTCATCTGTAGAGAGAGAAGATTTAAAAGACTTTTTACGTTTACTAGAAGGAGAAATAACAGACAAAGCCTTCTTTATGGATTCAGAAACAAAATCTCTTATGTTATCAGGAACATTCTGCACCTTAGATGTTGAGGGAACTGCAACAGGCAATGGTACATCACTAAAGGAAATATTATCTGCTTTAACAAGTTTGTCATGACAATTATTACAAACAACAGCTGGAGGAATAGCTACCAAAAGTTTACAGCAGATACACTTAGCTTTGGTAGATCCAGCAGGCAGTGGTTTTCCTGTAGTATCTTCTGGCTCAGATGCAACGTGAGACATCTTGCAATATGTAAGAGAAAAAACAACATATAAAGCAAAATAGATCAAATTCCTTATAAGACAGTTTCAGGAATGGGAAAAAAATGCCAAACATCAAGCTTCTAGCAACCAGAAGCAAATGAAAAATGAGACTGAAATAATGTGGAGACAAAAGCGACGCCCATATTTTTTGGCGCCAAATAAGACGCTCACATTATTTGGCGCCTAAATGCTTTTGGCGCCAAAAATGACGCCACATCCGGAACGCCGACATTTTTGGCGCAAAATAACGTCAAAAATGACGCAACTTCCGGCGACACGTATGACGCCGGAAACGGAAAAGAATTTTTGCGCCAAAAAAGTCCGCGCCAAGAATGACGCAATAAAATGAAGCATTTTCAGCCCCCGCGAGCCTAACAGCCCACAGGGAAAAAGTCAAATTTTTGAGGTAAGAAAAAATATGATAATTTAAAGCATAATCCCAAATATGAAACTGACTGTCTGGAAATAAGGAAAGTTGAACATTCTGAGTCAAGGCAAATAAATGTTTGAATACATATATTTAGAACTTTATAAATAAAGTGCCCAACCATAGCTTAGAGTGTCACAGAAAATAAGACTTACTTACCCCAGGACACTCATCTACATGTTTGTAGAAAGCCAAACCAGTACTGAAACGAGAATCAGTAGAGGAAATGGTAAATATAAGAGTATATCGTCGATCTGAAAAGGGAGGTAAGAGATGAATCTCTACGACCGATAACAGAGAACCTTATGAAATAGACCCCGTAGAAGGAGATCACTGCATTCAATAGGCAATACTCTCCTCACATCCCTCTGACATTCACTGCACGCTGAGAGGAAAACCGGGCTCCAACTTGCTGCGGAGCGCATATCAACGTAGAATCTAGCACAAACTTACTTCACCACCTCCCTTGGAGGCAAAGTTTGTAAAACTGATTTGTGGGTGTGGTGAGGGGTGTATTTATAGGCATTTTAAGGTTTGGGAAACTTTGCCCCTCCTGGTAGGAATGTATATCCCATACGTCACTAGCTCATGGACTCTTGTTAATTACATGAAAGAAAAGTTCCTTTCCCACCAGTAACAGTTGAAATAATAGAATCCAACTGAGAACCAAATAATTTGTTACCCTGGAAAGAAATGGAAAGTAGAGTTGATTTAGAAGCCATATCAGCATTCCAAGTCTTAAGCCATAAAGCTCTTCTAGCTAAAATAGCTAGAGACATAAACCTGACATCAACTCTGATAATATCAAAGATGGCATCACAGATAAAATTATTAGCATGCTGAAGAAGAATAATAATATCATGAGAATCATGATGTGTTACTTGTTGCGCTAAAGTTTCCAACCAAAAAGTTGAAGCTGCAGCAACATCAGCCAAAGATATAGCAGGTCTAAGAAGATTACCTGAACACAGATAAGCTTTTCTTAGAAAGGATTCAATTTTCCTATCTAAAGGATCTTTAAACTAAGTACCATCTGACGTAGGAATAGTAGTACGTTTAGCAAGGGTAGAAATAGCCCCATCAACTTTAGGGATTTTGTCCCAAAATTCTAATCTGTCAGACGGCACAGGATATAATTGCTTAAAACGTTTAGAAGGAGTAAATGAATTACCCAATTTATCCCATTCTTTGGAAATTACTGCAGAAATAGCATTAGGAACAGGAAAAACTTCTGGAATAACCACAGGAGATTTAAATACCTTATCCAAACGTTTAGAATTAGTATCAAGAGGACCAGAATCCTCTATTTCTAAAGCAATTAGAACTTCTTTAAGTAAAGAACGAATAAATTCCATTTTAAATAAATATGAAGATTTATCAGCATCAACCTCTGAGACAGAATCCTCTGAACCAGAAGAGTCATCAGAATCAGAATGATGATGTTCATTTAAAAATTCATCTGTAGGGAGAGAAGTTTTAAAAGATTTTTTACGTTTACTAGAAGGAGAAATAACAGACATAGCCTTCTTTATGGATTCAGAAACAAAATCTCTTATGTTATCAGGAACATTCTGCACCTTAGATGTTGAAGGAACTGCAACAGGCAATGGTACTTTACTAAAGGAAATATTATCTGCATTAACAAGTTTGTCATGACAATCAATACAAACAACAGCTGGAGGAATAGCTACCAAAAGTTTACAGAAGATACACAGCTTTGGTAGATCCAGCACTAGACAGCGATTTTCCTGTAGTATCTTCTGACTCAGATGCAACGTGAGATATCTTGCAATATGTAAGAGAAAAAACAACATATAAAGCAAAATTGATCAAATTCCTTAAATGACAGTTTCAGGAATGGGAAAAAATGCCAAAGAACAAGCTTCTAGCAACCAGAAGCAATGAAAAATGAGACTTAAATAAAGTGGAGACAAAAGCGACGCCCATATTTTTTAGCGCCAAATAAGACGCCCACATTATTTGGCGCCTAAATGCTTTTGGCGCCAAAAATGACGCCACATCCGGAACGCCGACATTTTTGGCGCAAAATAACGTCAAAAAATGACGCAACTTCCGGCGACACGTATGACGCCGGAAACAGAAAATAATTTTTGCGCCAAAAAAGTCCGCGCCAAGAATGACGCAATAAAATGAAGCATTTTCAGCCCCCGCGAGCCTAACAGCCCACAGGGAAAAAGAGTCAAATTTTTTAAGGTAAGAAAAAAATGATTAAATCAAATGCATTATCCCAAATATGAAACTGACTGTCTGAAAAATAAGGAAAGTTGAACATTCTGAGTCAAGGCAAATAAATGTTTGAATACATATATTTAGAACTTTATAAACAAAGTGCCCAACCATAGCTTAGAGTGTCACAGAAAATAAGATTTACTTACCCCAGGACACTCATCTACATGTTTGTAGAAAGCCAAACCAGTACTGAAACGAGAATCAGCAGAGGTAATGGTATATATAAGAGTATATCGTCGATCTGAAAAGGGAGGTAAGAGATGAATCTCTACGACCGATAAGAGAACCTATGAAATAGACCCCGTAGAAGGAGATCACTGCATTCAAATAGGCAATACTCTCCTCACATCCCTCTGACATTCACTGCACGCTGAGAGGAAAACCGGGCTCCAACTTGCTGCGGAGCGCATATCAACGTAGAATCTAGCACAAACTTGTAAAAAAACTGAATTGTGGGTGTGGTGAGGGGTGTATTTATAGGCATTTTGAGGTTTGGGAAACTTTGCCCCTCCTGGTAGGAATGTATATCCCATACGTCACTAGCTCATGGACTCTTGCTAATTACATGAAAGAAAATAGTTGTGTGTCAATAGAAACTGTACAACCCTTAGTACATAGTCAATCAACTCATCCGAAAAGTCAGTTTGTCTTTTCAGAAAAAAATCAATAGCCTCTAATCCCCTATTGTGCGGTATAGAGGTATACAGGGCTTTGACATCTATTGTAAGCCACAAGTCTGAATCTTGCCATTCCATATTCTCCATCAATTTTAGAACATGTGTGGTGTCCTGATAGTAGCTAGTTAGTTTGCCTACCAAGGGTTGTAATAACCCATCCAACCACTGTGAAGTTCTTTCCAATAAAGATCCAATACCACTTACGATGGGTCTACCCGTGACCCCCTCCAGGGACTTGTGAACCTTTGGTAAATGGTTAAAAATAGGGATGACTGGGTTCTCTACCTGGAGGAACTCACAGGTAGACCCATCCAGAATGCCTAATTCCCTACCATCATCAAGGATCTGTGCTAATTCCTTTTTGTAGTTATTGGTCGGGTCACCTCTCAAGACTTGATAGAATCTATCATTCAGCAGTTGTCTTTCTGCTTCAGCAACAAATTGGGTTCTTGACATTACCACCACCGAACCACCCTTATCTGCATTCCTGATCACCAAATCCTCATTGGTTTGAAGCTTCTTCAGAGCTTCCCTTTCCTTGAAATTTAGGTTATGCCGATTGTTAGGGGTGGTCTGGTGTAGTAACGTCAAGTCCCTTTCAACTCTCGCTTGAAAAGTTTCTAATAAAGCCCCTCTGCATTGTATTGGATAGAAACTAGAGGCTGATTTAAATCTTGGTAGCTGTACCTCTGGTATATATTCATCTACCCTTCCTTCATAAGCTAGTGTGTCCAAATTTGCAATATCACATTCCTCAACAAAGGGGAGTTTATCAGTACTGATCTTAGAAGTTCCCTGATGTAGGGTACTGTCATTTGTTGCCTCCATATTTTCCTTATAGAAAAATTTCCGTACAGTTAGCCCTCTGATTAATTTATTGACGTCAATCAGTGTATTGAATAAGTTAAACTTCTGCGATGGGACAAATCCCAATCCCAGGCTTGATACTTTAATTTCCATGTTAGACAGTACATAGTCAGACAAATTAATCACATTTATGTAATTCATTGATATTTGCTCACATTCCTGCCCCGTCTGGTTGATTGACGATTCTGCCTCGGCCGGCCTGACTGAACTTCTCTCTCTTTACCCCCTCCCTCTGGTTCCTTGGGGGGGGGGGAAGACAAAAAACCTGTTCTAAATCTCGTTTGTCCCTTAAGTCAGTTCTCGCTTCTCTGGCAACCTGTGGCTGTCCTGCGACAGACATTTCATCAGGGGTATATTTTAGTATCCCCTGATGTTGTTTTTTCAAAATGGGTGGCTTGATTGTACTGGAGGATTTCGGCCTTACTGCCACAGACCCAGAGGGCAGGGCGGCTGGAACATTGGAAGTCTCAATATAGTCCTCCCCCCCTGATGCTGAACTATCATCAAAGGATTCAGCTTCACTCTCAGAAAACTGTACCCTTTTAGAAGTCTGAGGATTATTCTCCCTATTGCCCCTACCTCGTGACCTGCTGTAGGCTCTTCGGCCTTCAAACCTATCCTTCCTGTTCCAGACAAATACTCTGTTGTTGTCATAATCCGACTGGTCTCTTAAATACTTATTATGTTTAGTCGTGATTAATAAAGCCTTGCTTTCCATTAGAGTTTTCTGCAAAATGCCATCATACTTGGGGTATTCTAAGGCCCCCCTCCTCTGATTTAGTTCTACCTGAATCGTCTCTATTTGTAAAGTAATAACATCTAAGGACTTTGTTTTATATGTCACCAAAAGAGCCATTAGGCGGAGTGAACAATCTGACAATACTAAATTCCAATCATTCATAAAATCACGATCCTCAGTCTGAAACGTAGGGAACTTATTTACCCTAAGCCCCCTGGGTATAATTTTCAATTCCTGGTACTTGTTAAGGGTCATAATGTCCCATCTTAATTTGCTTTCTCTTAGTAATAAAAATTCCATTTCCTCAAATAGTTTAGCTAGAGTAAATTTTGACCTATCAGTGCAAAAAACCTCCTCTAAATCGTGAGTACTATTTTCTCTTTCATGGAATGGTTTTAAGGAAAAATAATCTCTGCTTTCATTTGTTGTAGTTAGTTCCATTGTTAATGACTCTTAAAGGGACATGCCACCCACATTTTTTCTTTTATGGTTTAGAAAGAGAATGCAATTTTAAACATCTTTCTAATTTACTTATATTATCTAATTTGTTTTATTCTCTTGATATTCTTTGAAGAAAAGCATATCTAGATATGCTCACTAGCTGCTGATTGGTTGCTGCACAT
Source organism: Bombina bombina (assembly GCF_027579735.1). NCBI lineage: Eukaryota > Metazoa > Chordata > Amphibia > Anura > Bombinatoridae > Bombina > Bombina bombina. Next base: position 1,058,828,139 of record NC_069499.1, read on the forward strand.
AGAAGCATCATGTGATTGGCTCACCATGTGCATTGCTTTTTCTTCAAATAAGGATATTTAACAAACGAAGCACAATAAATTATGGAAGTAAATTGTAATGTTGTTTAAATTTCTATTCTCTATCTGAATAATGAAAGAAAGATTTTGGGTTTAGTGGCCCTTTAAGCTCTCCTATTATTGTGTAATTCTATTCTTCAATATACCTATCACTTGCCCTAAATAAAAAATACTGGGACATATTCAATGGTATACAATAATCTCTAACTCTGTTGATGTGGTACTTCCAAAAACATTAACTTTGAATGGATACTAAATGATTCCTAGAATACACTTATAAATTAGTTAATTTATGAATGTAGGAACTTCTTTTTGATGCTCATTCATTCTAAAGTGATTACTTCTCATTCACCATCACTATTGATGTAAAGCAAACAAATACATGCAAATACTGGATTTCAATTGCACAAATTGCTATGGGTAATCAGAATTGGTTATAAACATTCACTTGGTCACAGTTGATTAAATAGTATGCAGGTAGGCTTTTTAACTCCACTTCGCTAGTTGAGGCCAAGCCAGGAGCACATTGAATATCGCTCTCAGTTCCAAAATGTTTATCGGGAGAAGAGACTCTTCCCGAGACCATAGACCCTGAGCTTTCAGAGAGTCCCAGACCGCGCCCCAGCCCAAGAGGCTGGCGTCGGTCGTGACAATGACCCACTCTGGTCTGCGGAAACTCATTCCCTGAGACAGGTGATCTTGAGTCAACCACCAGAGGAGTGAGTCTCTGGTTACCTGGTCTACTTGAATATGGGGAGACAAGTCTGCATAATCCCCATTCCACTGTTTGAGCATGCACAGTTGCAATGGTCTTAAATGAATTCGAGCAAAAGGGAACCACGTCCATTGCTGCAACCATTAGTCCTATAACTTCCATGCACTGAGCTATGGAAGGCTGAGGAATAGAATGAAGAACTCGACAAGCTTTTAGAAGTTTTAACTTTCTGACCTCTGTCAGAAAAATCTTCATTTCCACAGAATCTATTATTGTTCCCAGAAAGGGAACCCTTGTGGACGGGGACAGGGAACTTTTTTCTATGTTCACCTTCCACCCGTGAGATCTTAGAAAGGCTAAAACAATGTCTGTATGAGCCCTTGTTTTGGAAAGGGACGACGCTTGGATTAGAATGTTGTCTAGGTAAGGTGCTACAGCAAAGCCCCTCGGCCTTAGAACCGCTAGAAGGGACCCTAGTACCTTTGTGAAAATTCTGGGAGCAGTGGCTAAACCAAATGGAAGAGCCACGAACTGGTAATGTTTGTCCAGAAAGGCGAACCTTAGGAACTGATGGTGATCTTTGTGGATAGGAATATGCAGGTACGCATCCTTTAAGTCCACGGTAGTCATATGTTGACCCTCCTGGATTGTTGGTAAGATCGTCCGAATAGTTTCCATTTTGAATGATGGAACTCTGAGGAATTTTAGTATTTTTAAATCCAGAATTGGCCTGAAAGTTCCCTCTTTTTTGGGAACTACAAACAGGTTTGAGTAAAACCCCAGACCTTGTTCCGCTGTTGGAACTGGGTGTATCACTCCCATCTTTAATAGGTCTCCTACGCAATGTAAGAATGCCTGTCTCTTTATCTGGTCTGAAGATAAGCGAGACATGTGGAACCTTCCCCTTGGAGGGAGTTCCTTGAACTCTAGAAGATACCCCTGAGAGACAATTTCCTGAGTTTTTTGCCGCTAATTTTGCTAATTGAAAAGCGGCATCCAAAATAAAGGAATTAGCCAACTTTATCAAATTCATCATATGGAGTCTCCTTTTGGAGCGAACTTTCTAGTTCCTCGAACCAAAAAGACGCCGCCGAGGTGACGGAAATAATGGTTGAAGAAGGAAACCTTGCTGAACAAAAATCTTTTTAAGCAATCCTTCCAATTTTTTATCCATAGGATCTTTGAAAGCGCAGCTGTCCTCTATAGGAATAGTTGTGCGCTTTGCTAACGTTGAAACTGCCCCCTCTACCTTAGGGACCGTTTGCCACGCGTCCCTTCTGGGGTCAACAATGGGGAACATTTTCTTAAAAATAGGAGGTGGAACAAAAAGGTATACCTGGCTTCTCCCACTCCTTATTCACTATGTCCGCTACCCTCTTGGGTATCGGAAAAGCATCAGCGTGCACTGGGATCTCTAAGAATTTGTCCATTTTGCACAACTTCTCTGGAATTACCAAAGAATCACAATCATCAAGAGTAGCTAGCACCTCCTTAAGCAGGGCGCGGAGATGTTCTAGCTTAAATTTAAATGCCACGATATCAGGTTCTGCCTGCTGAGAAATTTTTCCTGAATCAGAAATTTCTCCCTCGGACAGACCCTCCCTCACTGCCAAATCAGATTGATGTGAGGGTATAACGGATAAATTATCGTCAGCGCCTGCTTGCTCATCCTCTGTATTTAAAACTGAGCAATCACGCTTTCTGGGAAATGCTGGCAGTTTGGATAAAAGATTTGCTATAGAATTATCCATTACTGCTGTTAATTGCTGCATAGTAACAAGCATTGGCGCGCTAGATGTACTAGGTATCGCCTGCGCGGGCAAAACTGGTGTTGACACAGAAGGAGAGGATGATGAACTATCCCCACTACCTTCATTAGAAGAATCATCTTGGGCAACCTTATTAAATGTGACAGTACTGTCCTTAATTTGTTTGGACGCCATGGCACAATTTGCACATACATTTAAAGGGGGAACCAACTTGGCCTCCATACACACAGAACATATGCTATCTGAAGGTACAACATGTTAGGCAGATTTAGGCAGGCTATTAATGCAATAAAAACGATTTTATACAAAACCGTTACTGTCACTTTAAATAATAAAAAGAACACACTTTATTTCTGAATGTTCAAAAAACTATGAAGGAAATATCCGATCTTTATAAAATTTACACCCCAGTGTCTTAATGCTTTGAAAGTATTGCACACCAAACATGAAGTTTCTAGACCCTTAAATAAGCAAACCGGAGCTAATTGTTCAATTTAACCGGTTTAAACACACTACAGTCCCTGCCACAGACTTTGCTGCGGCTTTTACCTTCCTTAGGGGTTATTCACCACAGAAATAAGCCTTCCGGAGTCTGTTTCTCAGCCACAGGACCCTCTCACATGAAGCTGCATGCACTGCCTTTGGAAGTAACTGCGCAACTGAGGCGCGAAAATGAGGCCTCCTCCCTCTGCATACCAGAGTGAAGGGGCCTTTCTGAATAAATTAGGCGTCTAAACCAATGCCTGGCATAATTAAAACGTTACCAAAAGTGTTTCTAAGTTCATAAAAACACTCCAAATGTCATAAGAATATGATATAAGCAAATCGATTTAGCCCACAATAGTGTCAACCAGTATAGAGCCCAATATATAAGCCTTTAATCTGTTACTCAGTCTAAGAAAATGGCTTACCGGTCCCATGAGGGAAAACTGACAGTCTTCTAGCATTACTATGTGTTGTTAGAAAAGAGACTGGTCATACCTGAAGCAGATAAGTCTGCAAACTGTTACCCCAACTGAAGTTCTCTGGTTTCAACAGTCCTGCGTGGTAACAGCAATGGATTTTAGTTACTGGTGCTAAAATCATACTCCTCTTTTAACAGAACTCTTCATCACTTTCTGTTGTAGAGTAAATAGTACAAACCGGCACTATTTTAAAATAACAAACTCTTGATAGAAGAAATAAAACTACAACTAACACCACATACTCTTTACCATCCCCGTGGAGATGCTACTTGTTCAGAGCAGGCAAAGAGAATGACTGGGGGGCGGAGCCAGAGGAGGGGGCTATATGGACAGCTTTTGCTGTGTGCCTCTTTGCCATTTCCTGTTAGGGAAGAGAATATTCCCACAAGTAAGGATGAAGCCGTGGACCGGACACACCAATGTAGGAGAAAGGTGTTCAGTAGACTCAGTTCCTAAGGTAAATTTAGGGACAGTTTGGTGCTGCTCTATTATTGGGGGGGGGGGGGGGGGGGGGGGAGGAGATGCTTACCAGATAAATTCCTCTCTTTCCTGGCAGGTAGAGTACACTATTCATTCATTACTGTTGGGAATATCAACACCTGGCCACCAGGAGGCATAGAAACCCCAGACAAAGGCTATAAATATCCATCCCACTTCCCCTATCCCCACAGTCATTCAGCCGAGGGAACAAGGAAAAGCAAGAGTAACATTAGGGTATAGAGGTGCCAGAAGGAAAAATTACATGGAAGCCACCGAAAAAAGAATTACGGGCAGAGTCGTGGACTCTCCCTGCAAGGAAGGAAATTTTATCTGGTAAGCATAAATTTTGTTTTCTTCCCAAAGGCAGGGAGAGTCCACTGATGGGAACCAATACCCAAGCTCCAGAGGACACTGAATAAATAAAACGGGAGGGAAAAAAGAAAAGCGGACCCTAATTTGAGAGCACCACATCCTGTAACACTTTTCTCCCAAAAGCTGCCTCCGCAGAAGTTAAAACTTAAAATGTTTAGAATTGTGAAAAAGTAAGGAGGACCAGGTAGCCGCCTTGCAAATCTGATCCATAGAAGCTTCATTCTTAAAAGCCCAAGAAGAAGAAGAAACTGCTCTAGTGGAATGAGCAGATATCTACTCAGAAAGCTGTTGTCCAGCCTTCTCATAAGCCAAAACGGATGATTTTTCTTAGCCAGAAAGATAATGAAGTCACAGTGGCCTTTTGATCCTTGTGCTTACCAGTGTGTAACACGAACAAGGAAGAGGATAGTCTGAAATCCTTAGTAGCCCGAAGACGGAATTTGAAGGCACGTACAACATCCAGATTGCAGAGCAAACGTTTCTTCAAGGAAAAAAGCTTAGGACAAAAGGAAGGAACAACAATCTCCTGATTGATGTTGCGATTCGAGACCACCTTAGGTGGCAAACCTAACTTAGTACGTAAAACCGCATTATCAGCATGGAAAATAAGGTAATGCGGATCACACTATAAAACAGAGGTCTCAGAGACACTGCTAGCTGAGGCGATAGCCAACAAAAACAATCAGCAGAATGCATAGGCTCAAACGGAGCCTGCTGCAAAACACGAAGATCAAGGTTGAGGCTCCAAGGAGGAGCAACAGGTTTAAACACAGGCCTGATTCTAGCCAGAGCCTGAACAAAGGACTGCACGTCAGGAAGATCCGCTAATCTCTTGTGCAGTAAGACCGACAGGGCCAAGATCTGACACTTCAGAGAACTGGCAGATAAACCCTTTTCCAAACCATCTTGGAGAAAGGATAGAATTCAGGTAACCTTCACCTTGCCTTGGAAGACGGCGTTCCTCACACCAATGAAGGTAAGTACGCCAAATGTCCCATCTTTGGAATCTAACCTAAAACACACAAATTCTAGATGTAATAACATAATAACCTCTGTGAAAAAGAAAAAAGAGAATTGACCTAACATTTTTAAAAAAACCTAAAAAACCTCAAATACAGAATGCCAATGGTCTAAAATTCTTGAAAAAAGAAAAAAACAGGGATAACTGATCTTATAACCTCCACTGAGGAAACCTGAAATGCAGATACCGATACAAAAAAGACATCGACAGAATACCTTCACTGAAGACATTTTGAAATGTAGATATCCATACAGGAAGGATATCCAGAAAATTTGAACAGAAAAAAACCCTCATACTTTAAACCAACAAACTTGTCTCTAAATAGAATAAAAAACAGAATTTATGTTTACCTGATAAATTTCTTTCTCCAACGGTGTGTCCGGTCCACGGCGTCACCCTTACTTGTGGGATATTCTCTTCCCCAACAGGAAATGGCAAAGAGCCCAGCAAAGCTGGTCACATGATCCCTCCTAGGCTCCGCCTACCCCAGTCATTCGATCGACGTTAAGGAGGAATATTTGCATAGGAGAAACCATATGGTACCGTGGTGACTGTAGTTAAAGAAAATAAATTATCAGACCTGATTAAAAAACCAGGGCGGGCCGTGGACCGGACACACCGTTGGAGAAAGAAATTTATCAGGTAAACATAAATTCTGTTTTCTCCAACATAGGTGTGTCCGGTCCACGGCGTCATCCTTACTTGTGGGAACCAATACCAAAGCTTTAGGACACGGATGAAGGGAGGGAGCAAATCAGGTCACCTAAATGGAAGGCACCACGGCTTGCAAAACCTTTCTCCCAAAAATAGCCTCAGAAGAAGCAAAAGTATCAAACTTGTAAAATTTGGTAAAAGTGTGCAGTGAAGACCAAGTCGCTGCCCTACATATCTGATCAACAGAAGCCTCGTTCTTGAAGGCCCATGTGGAAGCCACAGCCCTAGTGGAATGAGCTGTGATTCTTTCGGGAGGCTGCCGTCCGGCAGTCTCGTAAGCCAATCTGATGATGCTTTTAATCCAAAAAGAGAGAGAGGTAGAAGTTGCTTTTTGACCTCTCCTTTTACCTGAATAAACAACAAACAAGGAAGATGTTTGTCTAAAATCCTTTGTAGCATCTAAATAGAATTTTAGAGCGCGAACAACATCCAAATTGTGCAACAAACGTTCCTTCTTTGAAACTGGTTTCGGACACAGAGAAGGTACGATAATCTCCTGGTTAATGTTTTTGTTAGAAACAACTTTTGGAAGAAAACCAGGTTTAGTACGTAAAACCACCTTATCTGCATGGAACACCAGATAAGGAGGAGAACACTGCAGAGCAGATAATTCTGAAACTCTTCTAGCAGAAGAAATTGCAACTAAAAACAAAACTTTCCAAGATAATAACTTAATATCAACGGAATGTAAGGGTTCAAACGGAACCCCCTGAAGAACTGAAAGAACTAAATTGAGACTCCAAGGAGGAGTCAAAGGTTTGTAAACAGGCTTGATTCTAACCAGAGCCTGAACAAAGGCTTGAACATCTGGCACAGCTGCCAGCTTTTTGTGAAGTAACACCGACAAGGCAGAAATCTGTCCTTTCAGGGAACTTGCCGATAATCCTTTTTCCAATCCTTCTTGAAGGAAGGATAGAATCCTAGGAATCTTAACCTTGTCCCAAGGGAATCCTTTAGATTCACACCAACAGATATATTTTTTCCAAATTTTGTGGTAAATCTTTCTAGTTACAGGCTTTCTGGCCTGAACAAGAGTATCGATAACAGAATCTGAGAAACCTCGCTTCGATAAAATCAAGCGTTCAATCTCCAAGCAGTCAGCTGGAGTGAAACCAGATTCGGATGTTCGAACGGACCCTGAACAAGAAGGTCTCGTCTCAAAGGTAGCTTCCAAGGTGGAGCCGATGACATATTCACCAGATCTGCATACCAAGTCCTGCGTGGCCACGCAGGAGCTATCAAGATCACCGACGCCCTCTCCTGATTGATCCTGGCTACCAGCCTGGGGATGAGAGGAAACGGCGGGAACACATAAGCTAGTTTGAAGGTCCAAGGTGCTACTAGTGCATCCACTAGAGCCGCCTTGGGATCCCTGGATCTGGACCCGTAGGAGGGAACTTTGAAGTTCTGACGAGAGGCCATTAGATCCATGTCTGGAATGCCCCACAGCTGAGTGACTTGGGCAAAGATTTCCGGATGGAGTTCCCACTCCCCCGGATGCAATGTCTGACGACTCAGAAAATCCGCTTCCCAATTTTCCACTCCCGGGATGTGGATAGCAGACAGATGGCAGGAGTGAGACTCCGCCCATAGAATAATCTTGGTCACTTCTTCCATCGCTAGGGAACTCCTTGTTCCCCCCTGATGGTTGATGTACGCAACAGTCGTCATGTTGTCTGATTGAAACCGTATGAACTTGGTCCTCGCTAGCTGAGGCCAAGCCTTGAGAGCATTGAATATCGCTCTTAGTTCCAGAATATTTATCGGTAGAAGAGATTCTTCCCGAGACCAAAGACCCTGAGCTTTCAGGGATCCCCAGACCGCGCCCCAGCCCATCAGACTGGCGTCGGTCGTGACAATGACCCACTCTGGTCTGCGGAATGTCATCCCTTGTGACAGGTTGTCCAGGGACAGCCACCAACGGAGTGAGTCTCTGGTCCTCTGATTTACTTGTATCTTTGGAGACAAGTCTGTATAGTCCCCATTCCACTGACTGAGCATGCACAGTTGTAATGGTCTTAGATGAATGCGCGCAAAAGGAACTATGTCCATTGCCGCTACCATCAACCCGATCACTTCCATGCACTGAGCTACGGAAGGAAGAGGAACGGAATGAAGTATCCGACAAGAGTCCAGAAGTTTTGTTTTTCTGGCCTCTGTTAGAAAAATCCTCATTTCTGAGGAGTCTATAATTGTTCCTAAGAAGGGAACCCTTGTTGACGGGGATAGTGAACTCTTTTCCACGTTCACTTTCCAGCCGTGAGATCTGAGAAAGGCCAGGACGATGTCCGTGTGAGCCTTTGCTCGAGGGAGGGACGACGCTTGAATCAGAATGTCGTCCAGGTAAGGTACTACTGCAATGCCCCTTGGTCTTAGCACCGCTAGAAGGGACCCTAGTACCTTTGTGAAAATCCTTGGAGCAGTGGCTAATCCGAAAGGAAGCGCCACAAACTGGTAATGTTTGTCCAGGAATGCAAACCTTAGGAACCGATGATGTTCCTTGTGGATAGGAATATGTAGATACGCATCCTTTAAATCCACCGTGGTCATGAATTGACCTTCCTGGATGGAAGGAAGGATAGTTCGAATGGTTTCCATCTTGAACGATGGGACCTTGAGAAATTTGTTTAAGATCTTGAGATCTAAGATTGGTCTGAACGTTCCCTCTTTTTAAACACTAAAAAACTCTAAGCCATCTCCGTGGAGATGTTGCCTGTACAACGGCAAAGAGAATGACTGGGGTAGGCGGAGCCTAGGAGGGATCATGTGACCAGCTTTGCTGGGCTCTTTGCCATTTCCTGTTGGGGAAGAGAATATCCCACAAGTAAGGGTGACGCCGTGGACCGGACACACCTATGTTGGAGAAAGAAAAGTCTCCACAAGATAAGATCTGACCTAAACGTTACATAGAAAATGTGATCCCAAAAATTCTTTCCGGACAAGAACTACAAGAAGATTCTGAAATTAGAAGAATATGATTCAATCATAGTAGTCTGTTTAAGGCAAACAGTGTAATATCTAAACATGATATATAACATGTTATAGAAGAACTGTAAGAAAGAATCACTTATAAAATATGGTCGCTCTATGAGGATTAGTGACCCTGTTTAGTCTCTATATAGAAAATACAAGACTGAACATAACAGAGCAATAATAACAGAATAGTGGAAATTGCACAGAAAAATAACAAAAGCTGTGCAAACTGTATTTTCACTAGGAATCCATCGTGTCATATATATATTTGGATATATTGTCCCTATATAAATATTCCAAAAAAATTTTAAATAATAGTTTCCAATTTGCAGTCTATACTTATGACAAATCCATAATTTTTAATCCTCTAAAAATGATAAACCAATAATAATAATTTTTTTCCAGAAATGGAAAACCTTAAAAGCTAATTCACCAGGACAATGGGAATTGCTTTCGTGCCCCTGGGAAATCACCATGAAAAAATACATCATATATATTATATTACATTGTATACCACAGAATAAGAAAATATTAGAAAAAAGGAATTATATTGGGAATATGTTATAATAAACGAATAAGATAAGTTAGGAACAACAAGGAATAGAGTAACACCAATGATGATCAAAGGAGGGCGATAGAGAAGGAGTTAGCAATACAGAAAATGTATAGGTATTAACCAAGTAAAACTGAGCAAGATTCGCTTAGACATATAAGTAAATATAAGAGAGCCACCCACTAAATTTCCAATAGAAAAGTGAAGTACAATGTAGTTTTTTCCATTTTTACCATTTTATCATCCAGATAATTGCTATATATCAAAAATAAAGAGAGAAGCATCTGAACATAATAATCATAGTGAGGCAGAGGAAGGAAAGCTTGTAAGAAAAAGCGGTGATAAAAATCATACACGGATATATAAGGGGACTAATATACCTGCAGAAAAAATAACGGCTTAAGTCAAAAGGATTTTTGAAAACTCGGAGGGTACTAATATACCTGCAGAAAAAATAACAGGTGTAGTTGAAAAGGTTTTTCAAAGCTCGGATAAGATCTCTATTAGGATTACACAGACTAAAAGAAAACAAAAGAATAAGAACTGATCGATAAAATAATTAAAATTATTCGAAAGGCTTAATATCACCTACTGAAGATATAAACCACCAATAGGGAGTATTGAAAACCACACACCCACAAAAAACTGGCCAATCAACATCACCTACTGAAGCTACACACCACAACCAATAGGGAGTATTGAAAACCACACACCCACAAAAAACTGGCCAATTACGTAATACAAAAGGAACTCCGACTAGCCAATAGAAAAGACTGAAAACCGGGACATAGAACAAGAAAAATAAAGTCTTAAACACAATAAAATACGAAAAGAAACAAGTACAATAAATAAGTAGAAAAAATAAAGGCAAATGTAGAGAGGAATAGAAGACAATAGACAAAGCGATAAATAGAAAACTTTTAAAACCAAAGGGATTATGACAAACACTTCCGGGGCCAAAATTAAGGTCAGGATGAAAGAGGTATATGAACACCTCTGTTTGTGATCAAAAACCAGTCTTGAGAAAGGTCGATTTACGACCGAAACGCGTTGGCTGGTGAGTATATTTATTTTATTAGAACTGACATTAGCAAGCTACACTATTGTTTTTATCTGTTTTAACAGAGGGATCAATCATGCAGCGTGTTTTTTACTTGGGAAACTAAGGAACTGAGCCGCACACCACTGCAGACACACATTAGACAAACTGAGAAGGAGGATTGGCATCTTCACTGGTCCTGGGGAATTAACAGCACTTGGGGATACACCGAACTAACTGGGGACTAAGGTCTAATCACCTGACATTGGTATCATTTGAAAGTTAAGGCATTATGGCTAGCCGCACATAACACTGAAGAGACTTGCATATAGATTTTTTAAGTTGTTGTATTATTACCAGTTTCAGATTCACTTTTTTCACGGCACAAAAAATACCCCTGGATTGTATTGATTACGAATTGTTTCACATAATAGCGTTTTTTAGAGCTATAAGATTTGTGTAATTTTTGAGTTATTTGAGATTTTGTATATTTTTTATGTGAAACACCTGGTTATAGGAGTGAGCAATCACTAGAAACCATCCAATCACATGTCTTTTGTAAAGCACGACACTAAGTTTTAAGAGGTTAGCACAATTTTGTTCATCTTGTTGTTTTATATTTTGACACACTGGATTAATATTGTTTAGTCACCACTGTATCACGGTTATTTAAATAATAGCCCGCTGGTAACCCTGGTGTATCAGTCAGCAGCAAAGATACTGAGCTGAGGCTCCACCAATGAGCCTAGGCTTTGATTATATATAATCATAAGTAATATACTCAAGTGGCGATAGCTGCTGTGATCTAGCGGCACTCGCTCAGATCTTAGGAGTGTTTTGTTATTGTGCATAGTTTATGAGATAAGCTGATTTCTTAGTGGCTGTCAACCTTTCTACTAGAAATTGTCAGTTACCACAAAGTTTTGAGATTTGCGATTTTGAGTGTTAAATATATGGTAATAGGAGCGAGCAATCGCCAGACATCACCAAATCACATATACTTCATGTAAAGGTCGACACTAAAGACTTTATAGGTTAGCACTAATTGTGCTCATTCTGCTGTATCTCAAAGTCACTCTTGTATCAAAGCTATTTGAATAATAGGTTGTTATTAATCAATACTGTCAGTCATAGACATTATTTAGGGTACAAAAAATCCCTGTTATCACTTTAACGGCTGAGCTTAAAATCCTATTTTTATAAGGAAATAGGTGAAAGCCCAATTTCCATTTTATTGTTAAAAATTTTTTATTGTGAGCTTATTTTAGATTGTAAACATGGATCCATGAGGGAATGAAAGGTTAATATTGATTTATATGTGATATTTGTCTTGAATCCATATAAATAACATAATTTATGCTTACCTGATAAATTCCTTTCTTCTGTTGTGTGATCAGTCCACGGGTCATCATTACTTCTGGGATATAACTCCTCCCCAACAGGAAATGCAAGAGGATTCACCCAGCAGAGCTGATATAGCTCCTCCCCTCTACGTCAGTCCCAGTCATTCGACCAAGAATCAACGAGAAAGGAGTAACCAAGGGTGAAGTGGTGACTGGAGTATAATTTAAAAGATATTTACCTGCCTTAAAAACAGGGCGGGCCGTGGACTGATCACACAACAGAAGAAAGGAATTTATCAGGTAAGCATAAATTATGTTTTCTTCTGTTATGTGTGATCAGTCCACGGGTCATCATTACTTCTGGGATACCAATACCAAAGCAAAAGTACACGGATGACGGGAGGGATAGGCAGGCTCTTTATACAGAAGGAACCACTGCCTGAAGAACCTTTCTCCCAAAAATAGCCTCCGAAGAAGCAAAAGTGTCAAATTTGTAAAATTTGGAAAAAGTATGAAGCGAAGACCAAGTTGCAGCCTTGCAAATCTGTTCAACAGAGGCCTCATTCTTAAAGGCCCAAGTGGAAGCCACAGCTCTAGTGGAATGAGCTGTAATTCTTTCAGGAGGCTGCTGTCCAGCAGTCTCATAGGCTAAACGTATTATGTTACGAAGCCAAAAAGAGAGAGAGGTAGCAGAAGCTTTTTGACCTCTCCTCTGTCCAGAATAAACGACAAACAGGGAAGAAGTTTGACGAAACTCTTTAGTTGCCTGCAAGTAGAACTTGAGAGCACGAACTACATCCAGATTGTGTAGAAGACGTTCCTTCTTTGAAGAAGGATTTGGACACAAGGATGGAACAACAATCTCTTGATTGATATTCCTGTTAGTAACTACCTTAGGTAAGAACCCAGGTTTAGTACGCAGAACTACCTTGTCTGAGTGAAAAATCAGATAAGGAGAATCACAATGTAATGCTGATAACTCAGAGACTCTTCGAGCAGAGGAAATAGCCATTAAAAACAGAACTTTCCAAGATAACAATTTTATATCAATGGAATGAAGGGGTTCAAACGGAACACCCTGTAAAACGTTAAGAACTAAGTTTAAACTCCATGGTGGAGCAACAGCTTTAAACACAGGCTTGATCCTAGCTAAAGCCTGACAAAAGGCCTGGACGTCTGGATTTTCTGACAGACGCCTGTGTAACAAGATGGACAGAGCTGAAATCTGTCCCTTTAATGAACTAGCCGATAAACCCTTTTCTAAGCCCTCTTGTAGAAAGGACAAGATCCTAGAGATCCTAACCTTACTCCAGGAGTAACGTTTGGATTCACACCAGTATAGGTATTTACGCCATATTTTATGGTAAATCTTTCTGGTAACAGGCTTCCTGGCCTGTATCAGGGTATCAATAACCGACTCAGAAAAACCACGTTTTGATAAAATCAAGCGTTCAATTTCCAAGCAGTCAGTTTCAGAGAAGTTAGATTTTGATGTTTGAACGGACCCTGTATCAGAAGGTCCTGTCTTAGAGGTAGAGACCAAGGCGGACAGGATGACATGTCCACTAGATCTGCATACCAAGTCCTGCGTGGCCATGCAGGTGCTATTAGAATCACTGATGCTCTCTCCTGTTTGATTTTGGCAATCAATCGAGGAAGCAGCGGGAAGGGTGGAAACACATAAGCCATCCTGAAGTTCCAAGGTGCTGTCAAAGCATCTATCAGAACCGCTCCCGGATCCCTGGATCTGGACCCGTAGTGAGGAAGTTTGGCGTTCTGGCGAGACGCCATGAGATCTATCTCTGGTTTGCCCCAACGTTGAAGTATTTGGGCAAAGACCTCCGGATGAAGTTCCCACTCCCCCGGATGAAAAGTCTGGCGACTCAAGAAATCCGCCTCCCAGTTCTCCACTCCCGGGATGTGGATTGCTGACAGGTGGCAAGAGTGAGACTCTGCCCATCGAATTATCTTTGATACTTCCATCATTGCTAGGGAGCTTTTTGTCCCTCCCTGATGGTTGATGTAAGCTACAGTCGTGATATTGTCCGACTGAAACCTGATGAACCCCCGAGTTGTTAATTGGGGCCAAGCCAGAAGGGCATTGAGAACTGCTCTCAATTCCAGAATGTTTATTGGAAGGAGACTCTCCTCCTGATTCCATAATCCCTGAGCCTTCAGAGAATTCCAGACAGCGCCCCAACCTAGTAGGCTGGCGTCTGTTGTTACAATTGTCCAGTCTGGCCTGCTGAATGGCATCCCCCTGGACAGGTGTGGCCGATGAAGCCACCATAGAAGAGAATTTCTGGTCTCTTGATTCAGATTCAGAGTAGGGGACAAATCTGAGTAATCCCCATTCCACTGACTTAGCATGCATAATTGCAGCGGTCTGAGGTGTAGGCGTGCAAAAGGTACTATGTCCATTGCCGCTACCATTAAGCCGATCACCTCCATGCATTGAGCTACTGACGGGTGTTGAATGGAATGAAGGACACGGCATGCATCTTGAAGTTTTGTTAACCTGTCCTCTGTCAGGTAAATCTTCATTTCTACAGAATCTATAAGAGTCCCCAAGAATGGAACTCTTGTGAGAGGAAAAAGAGAACTCTTCTTTTCGTTCACTTTCCATCCATGCGACCTTAGAAATGCCAGAACTAACTCTGTATGAGACTTGGCAGTTTGAAAGCTTGAAGCCTGTATTAGAATGTCGTCTAGATACGGAGCTACCGAAATCCCTCGCGGTCTTAGTACCGCCAGGAGGGCACCTAGAATCTTTGTGAAGATTCTTGGGGCCGTAGCCAATCCGAATGGAAGAGCTACAAACTGGTAGTGCCTGTCTAGGAAGGCAAACCGTAGATACCGGTGATGATCTTTGTGGATCGGTATGTGAAGGTAAGCATCTTTTAGATCCACTGTGGTCATGTACTGACCCTTTTGGATCATGGGCAAGATTGTCCGAATAGTTTCCATTTTGAACGATGGAACTCTTAGGAATTTGTTTAGAATCTTTAAATCTAAGATTGGTCTGAAGGTTCCCTCTTTTTTGGGAACCACAAACAGGTTTGAGTAGAACCCTTGTCCTTGTTCCGACCGCGGAACCGGATGGATCACTCCCATTAATAACAGATCTTGTACACAGCGTAGAAACGCTTCTTTCTTTATCTGGTTTGTTGACAATCTTGACAGATGAAATCTCCCTCTTGGGGGAGATAATTTGAAGTCTAGAAGGTATCCCTGAGATATGATCTCTAGCGCCCAGGGATCCTGAACATCTCTTACCCAGGCCTGGGCGAAGAGAGAAAGTCTGCCCCCCACTAGATCCGGTCCCGGATCGGGGGCTCTCGGTTCATGCTGTCTTTGGGGCAGCAGCAGGTTTCCTGGCCTGTTTGCCCTTGTTCCAGGACTGGTTGGGCTTCCAGCCTTGCCTGTAACGAGCAACAGCTCCTTCCTGTTTTGGTGCAGTGGAGGTTGATGCTGCTCCTGTTTTGAAATTCCGAAAGGGACGAAAATTAGCCTGTCTAGCCTTAGCTTTGGCTTTGTCTTGAGGTAGGGCGTGGCCCTTACCTCCTGTAATGTCAGCGATAATTTCTTTCAAACCGGGCCCAAATAAGGACTGCCCCTTGAAAGGTATATTAAGTAATTTGGACTTAGAAGTAACATCAGCTGACCAGGATTTTAGCCACAGTGCCCTACGTGCCTGTATGGCGAATCCTGAGTTCTTAGCCGTAAGTTTGGTTAAATGTACTACGGCCTCCGAAATGAATGAATTAGCTAGTTTAAGGACTCTAAGCCTGTCCATAATGTCGTCTAGCGTATATGAACTAAGGTTCTCTTCCAGAGACTCAATCCAAAATGCTGCCGCAGCCGTAATCGGCGCGATACATGCAAGGGGTTGCAAAATAAAACCTTGTTGAACAAACATTTTCTTAAGGTAACCCTCCAATTTTTTATCCATTGGATCTGAAAATGCACAGCTATCCTCCACCGGGATAGTGGTACGCTTAGCTAGAGTAGAAACTGCTCCCTCCACCTTAGGGACCGTTTGCCATAAGTCCCGAGTGGTGGCGTCTATTGGAAACATCTTTCTAAATATTGGAGGGGGTGAGAACGGCGCACCGGGTCTATCCCACTCCTTAGTAACAATTTCAGTTAATCTCTTAGGTATAGGAAAAACGTCAGTACTCGCCGGTACCGCAAAGTATTTATCCAACCTACATAGTTTCTCTGGTATTGCAACGGTGTTACAATCATTGAGAGCTGCTAAGACCTCCCCTAGTAATACACGGAGGTTCTCCAATTTAAATTTAAAATTTGAAATATCTGAATCCAATCTGTTTGGATCAGAACCGTCACCCACAGAATGAAGCTCTCCGTCCTCATGCTCTGCAAGCTGTGACGCAGTATCAGACATGGCCCTAGTATTGTCAGCGCACTCTGTTCTCACCCCAGAGTGATCACGCTTGCCTCTTAGCTCAGGTAATTTAGACAAAACTTCAGTCATAACAGTAGCCATATCTTGTAATGTTATCTGTAATGGCCGCCCAGATGTACTAGGCGCCATAATATCACGCACCTCCCGGGCGGGAGATGCAGGTACTGCCGCGTGAGGCGAGTTAGTCGGCATAACTCTCCCCTCGCAGATTGGTGAAATTTGTTCACATTGTACAGATTGACTTTTATTTAAAGTAGCATCAATACAGTTAGTACATAAATTTCTATTGGGCTCCACCTTGGCATTGGAACAAATGACACAGATATCCTCTGAGTCAGACATGTTTAACACACTAGCAATAACTTGCAACCTGGTTATAGTCTTTTTTAGCAAAAACGTACTGTGCCTCAAAGAGGTACTTAAACGATTAAAGATTAAATGACAGTTGAGATAATATACTGAGAACAGTTAAAGCATCAACTTTAAAACAACACAACTTTTAGCAAAGGTTTTGTTCCCATTAGTAAGATGACATAACTAAATTTGACATAAAAATTACTGAGTAACGTCTTTATCCACAGTCAATATAAAAAATTCTCACAGCTCTGCTGAGAGAATGTACCTCCCTTCAAGAAGTTTGAAGACCCCTGAGATCTGTCAGAGATGAACCGGATCATGCAGGAAAAATAATAGCTGACTGGAAATTGTTGATGCGTAGCAAAGAGCGCCAAAAACGGCCCCTCCCTCTCACACACAGCAGTGAAGAGAAACGAAACTGTCACAATTCAAAATAAACTACTGCCAAGTGGAAATAAAGCCCAAACATTTATTTACTCAGTACCTCAGCAGTGTAAACGATTCTACATTCCAGCAAAAACGTTTAACATGATATAATACTTATTAAAAAGATTAGTGACCTTTAACAAAGTAGTTCCGGTGAAGTACCATTCCCAGAATACTGAAGTGTATACATACATGTCATTATAACGGTATAGCAGGATTTTCTCATCAATTCCATTCAGAAAATAAAAACTGCTACATACCTCAATGCAGATTCATCTGCCCCTGTCCCCTGATCTGAAGCTTTTACCTCCCTCAGATGGCCGAGAACAGCAATATGATCTTAACTACTCCGGTTAAAATCATAGCAAAAACTCTGGTAGATTCTTCCTCAAAGTCTGCCAGAGAAGTAATAACACGCTCCGGTGCTATTATAAAATAACAAACTTTTGATTGAAGTCATAAAAACTAAGTATAATCACCATAGTCCTCTCACACATCCTATCTAGTCGTTGGGTGCAAGAGAATGACTGGGACTGACGTAGAGGGGAGGAGCTATATCAGCTCTGCTGGGTGAATCCTCTTGCATTTCCTGTTGGGGAGGAGTTATATCCCAGAAGTAATGATGACCCGTGGACTGATCACACATAACAGAAGAAAACAAGTGTCACCACGTAACAACTTTATTTACTTGGAAACACCAAGGTAGAACATAGGAAACAGCACACTGTTATTACCACTTTTTACTGCTTGTCAATTTTTGTACTTCCATCCAGAAATGGAATGGATATTGAAATAAACATTGTTAAGTAATCTATTTTAGCTAAGACCCTGCCTCTTTTAGTTGGCGCTTGGATATATAATTTTAAATTAAGTACGCCATACCTTGTGGTAAATACAGTGAGTGACCGGTTTGCGAGCCTGGATTAAAGTGTCTATCACACTATCCGAAAAACAAATTATGCTTACCTGATAATCTCATTTCCATCAAGGGGAGGAGAGTCCACGGCTTCATTCATTACTAGTGGAAAATAAGAACCTGGCCACCAGGAGGAGGCAAAGACACCCCAGCCAAAGGCTAAAATACCTCCCCCACTTCCCTCATCCCCCAGTCATTCTGCCAAGGGAACCAGGAACAGTAGGAGAAATAGGGTAAGAAAGGTGCCAGAAGATGAACAAATTTAGGGCCGCCCAACTGAGATACGGGCGGGAGCCATGGACTACTCCCCTCGATGGAAATTAAATTATCAGGTAAGCATACGTTTTCTATCTAAAGGGGAGGAGAGTCCACGGCTTCATTCATTACAAGTGGGAACATATACCCAAGCTCTAGAGGACACTGAATGAAACTGGGAGGGTAAAAAGGTAGACCCTAATCTGAGGGCACCACAGCCTGTAAATCCTTTCTCCCAAAAACAGCTTCCGCAGAAGCAAAAAAGTCAAATTTGTAAAACTTTGTAAAAGTGTGTAAGGACGACCAGGTAGCCGCGTTACAAATTTGCTCCATAGAGGCCTCATTCTTGAAGGCCCAAGACGAAGCCACAGCTCTAGTTGAATGAGACATGATCCTCCGAGGAGGCTCATGTCCCACTGTCTCATAAGCCAAGCGAATCAAGCTCCTCAACCAAAAAGACAAAGTAGCAGCAGAGGCCCTTTGCCCCTTGCCCTTCCCAGAATGCACCACAAAAAAAGATGTAGACTGAAATCCTTTGTAGCCTGAATATAGAACTTCAAGGCATGAACTACATCCAGGTTATGAAGTAA
This sequence comes from Bombina bombina, assembly GCF_027579735.1. Lineage (NCBI taxonomy): Eukaryota > Metazoa > Chordata > Amphibia > Anura > Bombinatoridae > Bombina > Bombina bombina. Next base: position 1,058,847,113 of record NC_069499.1, read on the forward strand.
CCTCTCCTTTGAAGAAGGGTTAAGACACAAAGAAGGAACCACTATTTCCTGATTAATGTTACGGTTAGACACCACCTTGGGAAGAAACCCCAATCCAGTGATAAGTACAGCCTTATCCGCATGAAACACCAGATAAGGAGGATCACATTGCAAGGCAGCTAATTCAGATACTCTGCATGCCGATGCAATAGCCAAAAGGAAGAGATTCTTCCAAAACAGAATCTTAATGTCTATGGAATGCATAGGTTCAAACGGAACCCTTTACAAAACCTTAAGGACCAAGATTAAACTCCAAGGCAGAGCCGACTGTCTAAAGACAGTCCTGATTCTAGACAGAGCCTGAACAAAAGATTGAATGTCAGGGAGCTCAGTGAGTCCAACAAGACTGACAATGCCGAAATTTGTCCCTTTTAGGAACTAGCGGCAAGACCCTTCTCCAAATCGTCTTAAAGAAAAGACAGAATCCTGGATACCTTCACCTTATGCTGAGGATATCCATGTTTCTCACACCAGGACAAGTAAGTTCAATCTCCACGCAGTGAGCCTCAGAGAATCTAGATTTTGATGCTGAAAAGGGCCCTGTGGCAGCAGATCCCTGCGACAGGGTAACCTGCACGGCGGAGAGGATGATATCCCCACCAGATCCGCAAACCACGTCCTCCGCGGCCATGAAGGAGCTATCAGAATGGCCGAGGCCCACTCCTGTTCGATATGTTTGATATGTGCCACTATGCAAGGTAGAAGTGGTAACGGAGGAAAAAAACAATTTATGCTTACCTGATAAATTTATTTCTCTTGTGGTGTATACAGTCCACGGATCATCCATTACTTGTGGGATATTCTCCTTCCCAACAGGAAGCTGCAAGAGGATCACACACAGCAGAGCTGTCTATATAGCTCCTCCCCTAACTGCCACCTCCAGTCATTCGACCGAAGACAAACAAAAGAAAGGAGGAACCATAGGGTGCAGTGGTGACTGTAGTTTAAAATAAAACATACCTGCCTTAAAATGACAGGGCGGGCCATGGACTGGATACACCACAAGAGAAATAAATTTATCAGGTAAGCATAAATTATGTTTTCTCTTGTAAGGTGTATCCACTCCACGGATCATCCATTACTTGCGGGATACCAATAACAAAGCTATAGGACACGGATGAAGGGAGGGACAAGGCAGGCGCTTAAACGGAAGGTACCACTGCCTGTAAAACCTTTCTCCCAAAAATAGCCTCCGAGGAAGCAAAAGTATCAAATTTATAAAACTTTGAAAAAGTATGAAGCAAAGACCAAGTCTCCGCCTTGCAAATCTGTTCAACAGAAACTTCCTTTTTAAAAGCCATGTGGAAGCCACCGCTCTAGTAGAATGAGCTGTAATCCTTTCAGCAGGCTGCTGGCCAGCAGTCTCATAAGCTAAGTGTATTATACTTCTTAGCCAAAACGAAAGAGAAGTTACCAAAGCCTTTTGGCCTCTCCTCTGTCCAGAGTAGACAACAAAGCAGATGTTTGACGAAAATCTTTAGTAGCTTGTAAATAAAACTTTAAAGCACGAACCACGTCAAGATTGTGTAAAAGACGTTCCTTCTTTGAAGAAGGCTTAGGACACGACGGAAAAACAATCTCCTGATTGATATTCTTATTAGATACCACCTTAGGAAGAAACCCAGGTTTGGTACGTAAAACTACCTTATCTGCATGGAAGATCAGATAAGGGGAATCACACTGTAAGGCAGATAACTCGGAAACTCTACGAGCCGAGGAAATAGCTACAAAAAATAGAACTTTCCAAGATAAAAGCTTGATATCTATGGAAGAGGTTCAAACGGAATCCCTTGGAGAACTATAAGAACCAAATTTTAACTCCATGGCGGAGCAACTGGTTTAAACACAGGCTTGATTCTAACTAAAGCCTGACAAAACGCCTGAACGTTTGGACTATCTGCCAGACGCTTGTGCAAAAGAATAGACAGAGCAGAAATCTGTCCCTTTAAGGAACTAGCTGACAATCCCTTTTCTAATCCTTCTTGGAGAAAAGATAATATCCTGGGAATCCTGATTTTACTCCATGAGTAACCCTTGGATTCACACCAATGAAGATATTTACGCCATATCTTATGATAGATTTTCCTGGTGACGGGTTTCCGTGCCTGAATTAAGGTATCAATGACTGACTCGGAGAAGCCACGCTTTGATAAAATCAAGCGTTCAATCTCCAGGCAGTCTCAGAGAAATTAGATTTGAATGGTTGAAAGGACCCTGAAGTAGAAGGTCCTGTCTCAGAGGCAGAGTCCATGGTGGAAGAGATGACATGTCCACTAGATCTGCATACCAAGTCCTGCGTGGCCACGCAGGCGCTATCAAAATCACTGATGCTCTCTCCTGCTTGATTTTGGCAATCAGACGAGGGAGCAGAAGAAACGGTGGAAACACATAAGCCAAGTTGAAGGACCAAGGCGCTGCTAGAGCATCTATCAGCGTTGTCTTGGGATCCCTGGACCTGGATCCGTAACAAGGAAGTTTGGCGTTCTGGCGAGACGCCATGAGATCCAGTTCTGGTTCGCCCCAACGTTGAACCAATTGTACAAACACCTCCGGATGGAGTTCCCACTCCCCCGGATGAAAAGTCTGTTGACTTAGAAAATCTGCCTCCCAGTTCTCTACACCTGGGATATGGATAGCTGATAGGTGGCAAGAGTGAAACTCTACCCAACGAATTATCTTTGAAACTTCCAACATCGCTAGGGAACTCCTTGTTCCCCCTTGGTGGTTGATGTAAGCCACAGTTGTGATGTTGTCCGACTGAAATCTGATGAACCTCATTGTCGCTAGCTAAGGCCAAGCTTGAAGAGCATTGAATATCGCTCTTAATTCCAGAATGTTTATTGGGAGGAGGGTCTCCTCCTGAGTCCACGATCCCTGAGCCTTCAGGGAGTTCCAGACTGACCCCCATCCTAGAAGGCTGGCATCTGTCGTTACTATTGTCCAATCTGGCCTGCGAAAGGTCATACCTTTGGAAAGATGGACCCGAGATAGCCACCAGAGAAGAGAATCCCTGGTCTCTTGAACCAGATTTAGTAGAGGGGACAAATCTGTGTAATCCCCATTCCACTGACTGAGCATGCAGAGTTGCATCGGTCTGAGATGTAGGCGGGCAAAGGGCACTATGTCCATTGCTGCTACCATTAAGCCGATTACTTCCATACACTGAGCCACTGAAGGGCGAGAAGTAGAATAAAGAACACGGCAAGAATTTAGAAGTTTTGATAACCTGGTCTCTCTCAGGTAAATCCTCATTTCTACAGAATCTATGAGAGTTCCCAGAAAGGAAACTCTTGTGAGAGGGGATAGAGAACTCTTCTCTTCGTTCATTTTCCACCCGTGCAACCTCAGAAATGCCAGAACTATGTCCGTATGAGACTTGGCAATTTGGAAATTTGACGCCTGTATCAGAATGGCGTCGAAATAAGGGGCTACTGCTATGCCCCGCGGCCTTAGGACCACCAGAAGTGACCCCAGAATCTTCGTAAAGATTCTTGGAGCTGTAGCTAACCCAAATGGAAGAGCTACAAACTGGTAATGCCTGTCTAGGAAGGCAAACCTGAGAAACCGATGATGATCTTTGTGTATCGGAATGTGCAGATAAGCATCCTTTAAATCCACTGTAGTCATGCATTGACCCTCCTGGATCATAGGTAGGATGGTACGAATGGTCTCCATCTTGAAAGATGGAACCCTGAGAAATTTGTTTAGGATCTTGAGATCTAAGATTGGTCTGAATGTTCCCTCTTTTTTGGGAACCACAAACAGATTTGAATAGAAGCCTTGTCCCTGTTCCTCCTTTGGAACTGGGTGAATCACTCCCATAACTAGGAGGTCTTGAACACAATGTAAGAATGCCTCTTTATCTGGTTTGCAGATAACTGTTAAAGGTGAAATCTCCCTTTTGGAGAGGAAGCTTTGAAGTCCAGAAGATATCCCTGGGATACAATTTCCAACGCCCAGGGATCCTGGACATCTCTTGCCCAAGCCTGGGCGAAGAGAGAAAGTCTGCCCCCTACTAGATCAGTTACCGGATCGGGGGCCAATACTTCATGATGTCTTAGAGGCAGCAGCAGGCTTTTTGGCCTGCTTACCTTTGTTCCAGGTCTGGTTAGGTCTCCAGACCGACTTGGACTGGGCAAAAGTTCCCTCTTGTTTTGCAGTAGAGGAAGTTGATACCGCACTCGCCTTGAAGTTTCGAAAGACACGAAAATTAGTCTGTTTTGCCCTTGATATGGACCTATCCTGAGGAAGGGTATGACCTTTTCCTCCAGTGATATCAGAAATGATCTCCTTCAAACCAGGCCCGAATAGGGTCTGCCCCTTGAAGGGAATATTAAGAAGCTTAGACTTTGAAGTAACGTCAGCTGACCATGATTTAAGCCATAGCGCCCTACGCGCCTGAATAGCAAAACCAAAATTCCTAGCCGTTAGTTTAGTCAAATGAACAATGGCATCAGAAACAAATGAATTGGCTAGCTTAAGTGCTCTAAGCTTGTCAAGTATATCGTCCAATGGGGTCTCTACCTGTAAAGCCTCTTCTAGAGACTCAAACCAGAAGGCCGCCGCAGCAGTGACTGGGGCAATGCATGTAAGAGGCTGTAGAATAAAACCTTGTTGAATAAACATTTTCTTAATGTAACCCTCTAACTTTTTATCCATTGGATCTAAGAAAGCACAACTGTCCTTGATGGGGATAGTAGTACGCTTAGCTAGGGTAGAAACTGCTCCCTCCACCTTAGGGACCGTCTGCCATAAGTCCCGTGTGGCGGCATCTATTGGAAACAATTTCTTAAAAATAGGAGGGGGAGAGAAAGGAACACCTGGTCTATCCCATTCCTTAGTAATAATTTCTGAAAACCTTTTAGGTATTGGAAAAACATCAGAGAAAACAGGCACTGCATAGTATTTATCCAATCTGCACAATTTCTCTGGCACTGCAATGGTGTCGCAGTCATTCAGAGTAGCTAAAACCTCCCTGAGTAGCACGCGGAGGTGTTCAAGCTTAAATTTAAATGTTGCCATATCAGAATCAGGTTGAATCATCTTCCCTGAGTCAGACACATCACCCACAGAAAGAAGCTCTCCTTCTGCATATTGTGAGGGAGTATCAGACATAGCTAGTAAAGTGTCAGAGTGCTCTGTATTCCTTCTAACCCCGGAGCTGTCTCGCTTTCCTCGTAACCCAGGTAGTCTGGATAATACCGCTGACAGTGTATTATCCATGACTGCCGCCATGTCTTGTAAAGTAAACGCCATGGGCGCGCTAGATGTACTTGGCGCCTCTTGAGCGCGAGACCCTTGAGCGGGAGTCAAAGGCTCTGACACGTGGGGTGAGTTAGTCGGCATAACTTCCCCCTCGTCAGATTCCTCTGGTGATAAATCTTTTAAAGACAGAATATGGTCTTTATAACTTAAAGTGAAATCAGTACATTTGGTACACATTCTAATAGGGGGTTCCACCATGGCTTCTAAACATAATGAACAAGGAGTTTCCTCTATGTCAGACATGTTTAAACAGACTATCAATGAGACCAGCAAGCTTGGAAAACACTTTACAGGAAGTTAACAAGCAAAAAATAAAAACGGTACTGTGCCTTTAAGAAAAATAAAAAAGGTCAGAATTTGAAAAACAGTGAAAAAAAGCAGTAAATCAAACAAAATTTCTACAGTGTGTATAATAGGCTAACAGAGCATTGCACCCACTTGCAAATGGATTATTAACCCCTTAGTTTCAAAAACGGATAAAAAAAAACGAAATAAGTTTTTTAACAGTCACAACAACTGCCACAGCTCTACCTTCCCATACAATCGACTTTGGAAAGCCCAAAAACCCTTCAGAGAGGTCCTAAGCATTCAGGGGACTCCTTCAGGAAAACTGGATGTCTCAGACTGCAAAATCTAATGCGCATTTAGGCGCGAAATTAGGCCCCTCCCACTCATGTATTCACAGTGAGAGGCCAAACAAAAACTATACCTAGGCCAAAGTTAGCCAGCCATGTGGAAAAAACTAAGCCCCAATAAAGTTTTATCACCAATATGCATATAAAAAACGTTTAAGAACTTCCAGCAAACTTTTTATATGTCAGATGTGAAAAAATAATAAGAGTATTACCTCTAACAGCAAGCATGATACTAGTTGTTAAATCACTGTAATCAGGCTTACCTCAGATAAATCTGGTATTAACAGCATTTTCTAGCATTTACATTTCTCTAGAAAAATTTAGACTGCAAATACCTCATAGCAGGGTACCCTGCACGCCATTCCCAAGCTGAAGTTACCTCTCTCTTCAGTTATGTGTGAGAACAGCAATGGATCTTAGTTACAACCTGCTAAGATCATTAGAGACCACAGGCAGACTCTTCTATTTTCTGCCTGAAACCAAAATAGTACAACTCCGGTACCATTTAAAAGTAATAAACTCTTGAATTGAAGAAAAACAACTAAATTACACCACATCTCTCTAACTGCTTCCATGTTTGTCGAGAGCTGCAAGAGAATGACTGGAGGTGGCAGTTAGGGGAGGAGCTATATAGACAGCTCTGCTGTGGGTGATCCTCTTGCAGCTTCCTGTTGGGAAGGAGAATATTCCACAAGTAATGGATGATCTGTGGACTGGATACACCTTACAAGAGAAATTTAAGCTAGGCTGAATACCCAAGGAACCACTAAGGTATCTATCAGCTCAGCCTGGGGATCCCTGGACCTGGACTCGTAACGGGGTAGTTTGCAATTGAGCCTGGACGCCATGAGATCTATCTCCGGCGTTCCCCATCTGTAACAAATCTCCACAAACACTTTGGGGTGATTCCCCTGGATAAAAAGGACTGTCTGCTGAGAAAGTCCACTTCCCAGTTGTCAACACCCGGAATGTGAATCGCTGAGAGCGAGCAGTCGTGGGACTGCGCCCATTCAAGAATCCGAGACACCTCACTCATTGCAAGGGAGCTCCTCGTACCACTCTGATGGTTAATGTAAGCCACCGAGGTAATGTCATTCTGGAATCTGATTAAACTAACCATCCACAGAGAAGGCCAAGCCTTCAGAGCATTGTAGATTGCTTGTAGTTCTAGGATGTTAATCGGTAGGAGACACTCCTCCCTGGACCACTTTCCTTGTGCCATCCTGGCAACTCAAACAGCCCCCCATCCTGACAGACTGGCGTCCGTGGTCACAATCTCCCAGGTCGGTCTCAAGAGGGAAGTTCCCAATGGACAGTTGCTCCGGACGAATCCACCAAGAGAGGGAGTTCGAGTCCGAGCATCCAGGGATATCAGCTGTGATAGCTCTGAATGATGGCCGTTCCACTGTCTCAACATGCCCCTGGCGAATGAGATGACATCTATGCTTGACACCATGAGACCTATCACCTCCATACAATGAGCCACCGATGGGCTTGTGGAGGACTGAAGGGCAAGACAGGTGGACACAAGCTTCCAGCGCGGCTGATCTGTGAGAAATATCTTCATGGACATAGTCTATTATCGTGCCCAGGAACTCCACCTTGTTGCTGGGAACCAGGGAACTCTTTCCTGAGTTGATCTTCCAACCGTGAGATTGGAGCACATGAAGAGCCCTCGAATTATCCTCTGTGAGGCTGAGAGACGGTGCCTGAACCAGGATGTCGTCCAGGTAAGGCGTCACCGCAATGCCCCTGGATCTGGCCACTGCAAGTAGCGCCCCCAGAACCTTCGTGAAGACTCTCGGGCCATCGCCAGACCAAAGGGAAGGGCCACAAACTGGAAATGTTGGTCCAAAAATGCAAATCAGTGGTCCCTGTGGATTGGCACATGAAGGTAAGCGTCCTTCAAGGCTATAGTCATGAACCGTCCCCTTTGATCTAGGGGCAGAATAGATCTGATAGTTTCCATTTTGAACGATGGAATACTCAAACTTGTTCCAAAATGTTAGAATAGTACCCTACACCCCTCTCTGCTAGGGGTACTGGTACGATAACTCAGTGAGGCGAGATTTCTCACAAACTCTAGAAAGGCCTCTCTTCTCCGGTCTTGAAGACAGGAGGAATCTGCTCTCGGGCGGATGGGATCTGAACCCTATCCTGTAACCCTGGGAGACCACTTCTAGAACCCAAGGGTCCTGAACGTCCTGCAACCATGCGTCTGAGAATAGAGATAATCTGCCCCTACGTGATCCAGAGTCCGGTCAGGGGATGCCCCTTCATGTCGATTTCGTCTTGGCGGGCTTCTTGCTCTGCTTAGACTTGTTCCAAGATTGAGCTGGCTTCGAAGATCCCTTGGGCCATGTCTGCACGAAAGGGTTGAAAAGTAGATCTTTTAGGCTTTGCCTTTTTATCCTGCAGTAGGAAAGCTCCCTTGCCTCCTGTAACCGTGGATATAATCGAATCCAATCCTGGACCGAACAGGATCTTTCCTTGAAAAATGCAAGGACAACAGCCTCGCCTTAAAGGTCATGTCCACAGACCAAGACTTTAGCCACAGAGCCCTGCGCGCTAAAACAGAAAAACCTGACAGCTTAGCATTCAGGTGAATAATTTGCATATTGGCATCACAGATGAAAGAATTGGCGATCTTCAGCACCTTAATCTTCTCCTGTATCTTGTCGATGGATGTCTCCCCCTCGACCATTTCACACAGGGGTTCACACCAATATGCCACAGCTCCAACGGCCGCTGCTGGCTGAAAAACAAACCCTGTGTGCTGGAACATCTTTCTCAACGTGTTTTCCAGCTTTTTATCCATGGGCTCTTTACACGACGAACTATCCTCGAGGGGAATGGTCGTCCGCTTTGCGAGTGTAGAGATAGCCCCATCCCCCTTAGTGATGGTCCCCCACAGCTCAAGCTGAGAGTCCGGAACGGAGAACAGTTTTTTAAAAGAAGGGGAAAAGGAAGAACCTAATCGCTCTTATTCGTTCCTAATAATATTAGTCTTCTTAACGGGAACCGGGAAAGACTGAGGTACTACCCTGTCCTCGTATACCTTGTCAAGCTTAGTAATCACAGGTTCCTCCGGTATCTTAGGTTCCGGAACCTCCAGAGTAGCAAGCACCTGCCGTAGCAGAAAGCGCAAATTCTCCATGCTAAACATATAACCAGGCGCCTCCGGAGGTTTAGATGACACGGACTCCGACCCAGAAGGGGCCTAACTCCGAAGAGTCTGAGTGGGCCTCGTCCTCCTATAGAGCCTCTGGATCTCCCATCGGCGAGGCCGCTATGATAAACCCTACGCTTGCGCTTAGAACGTGGTAAGGCATAAATCACTTATGAAACTTCCGATTCCAATTGGTATGCAAAGTCCGACGGCCAACGAATCTCTCCCGAAGGAGTAACGGTTGGACCCCGGGGCACTGCAAGTGCAGTCTGAGATTAATGTAGGGAACGCACCTCCAGGGACGAAGAACCCTCATAGGTCGATGGCTCAGTAGTACTAGACATCTGTTTACCTTTAGATGTTGTAACTTTATCAAGGCATGTGGAACATAGTTGAGCAGGCTGATCTACCAGAACCTCCTCACAATAGACACAGGAATGAGACTTTAAGGAAGGAGAGCCTTCCAACGCGTCAGAGTCCTCTATCGCTTGCGCGCTTGGTTATACTAACTTTATTAAAAAGGCACTTTTAATACCACCAATGGCCGGGGCACTCACCACCTCCTAGGACCTGGACTACAGAAACCGCTGTGTCTCCTGCGCCACAGATAAACAGGAAGGATAGCCACACGAGTCGCATGGAATTACTGGCAGGACCGCCCCTGCACTAAGGAAAAACGTGCCAATAAATGGCCGCGTAAGATTCCACAAGTAACCTGAAAGTTCCACACATTGCCAGAGCCTCATCTCGCACATAACACAGCAATGACACAACAAAATCATGTATAACCCCCCCCCCCCCCGTTCAATAATTCCCCTTCCAGGAATATTAACCCTTGATTCTATAAAGATAAAAAGGTGCCACACTGTGACCCTGTCTTCTAAGTTATTGTGAATAAAAAATGAAACGATCTTACCAGATTTGATGCCATGGAACAGGAACACGGCCCTTTAAGTGTGACAGGTTAGTAGCCTCGCTCCTGACATGGACTTGAGTGAAGAAAGCAGGCAACGCTAATTGCTTATGGAGCCGTTAATAAAGTCGGGATGGTTTCACAGAAAGACTCTCCCTGCATCTCCGGACTGCATCTTTCGCCAAGGCTCTCACTGAGAAGCTGACAGGACTACTTAAAACGTCAGTCCCACTGCGAAGAGTACTACTCTCCATAAGAGACTACTACGTAACTCCAGCACTCCTCTGCCATCCTCATGTGACGAAAGGCAAAGAATGACTGGGGGATGAGGGAAGTGGGAGAGGTATTTAAGCCTTTGGCTAAGGTGTGTTTGCCTCCTCCTGGTGGCCAGGTTCTTAATTCCCACTAGTAATGAATGAAGCCGTGGACTCTGCTCCCCTTTAGGTGGAAAAACCTCTCTTGGATAAGACTAAACTTTCAGTTTCCATGCCGTCAGTCTCAGAGAATCAAGATTTTGATGTAGAAAAAGACCCCGAGTCAGAAGGGCTGCATGATAAGGCAACCTCCACAGAGGGTAGGAGGGTATTCTTACTAGATCCGCAATCCAAGTCCTTAGTGGCCACGAAAGAACTATTAGCATCACCGGAGCCTGCTCGATGCAAGACGCCAATGGAGGAAGAAGGATCAATGGATGAAGGGCCAATAGAGGGGGAAAAAAAAAAATATGAGATTGAACCTCCATAGAACCGCTAATGCATCTACCAATTCCGCTTGAGGATCCCTCGATCTCTACCCTTACCTGGGTAGCTTGGTATTTAGACTAGAAGTCATGAGATCTATCTCCGGAAATCCCCCCCCCCCCCCCCATCTGAGAGTTATCTCTGAGAACACCTCGGGTGTAGAGCTCACTCCCCTGGGTGAAAGGATTGTCTGCTGAGGCAGTCCGCTTCCCAGTTGTCCACCCATTGTATGTGAATCGCAGAAAGACAGTTGTGAGATTCCGCCCATTAAAGAATTTGTGACACCTCTATCATTGCTAGGGAACTTCTTGTTCCTCCCTGGTGGTTGATATAAGCCACCGAGGTTACATTGTCTGAGTCATGCCCTTAGAGCTTTGTAAAAATTGCCCGAAGTGCCAATATATTGATTTGAAAAGCGGATTCTTCTTGGGACCACGTCCACTGAGCCCTCTTGGGACCCCAGACTGCACCCCATCCTGAGAGGCTGGCATCCGTAGTCACAATCTCCCAGGGTCTCAAGAAGAACGTGCCTAGGGCCAGGTGATCTTGACAGAGCCACCACTTGAGTCTCTTGTCAGATTGTCCAGAACAATCTGTTGAAACAGGTTTGTGTGATCTCCGTTCCACTGCCTCAACATACATAGTTGTAGAGGTCTGAGATGGAATCGAGCAAAAGGAATAATGTCCATGGAGGACACCACGAGACCAATTACCTCCATGCACTGAGCCACCAAAGGATTTAGCATGGTCTGAAGGGATACACATGCTGCCACCAGCTTGATGCGTCTCTGATCTGTCAGAAAGATCTTCATAAATACTGAGACTGAAAGTTTGGAGAAAAACAACCCTGGTACTGGGAAACGGGGAACTCTTCTAGATTTATCTTCCATCCGTAAGTTCGGAGAAGACAAAGAAGAGACTCCATCTGATATCTTGCTAAAGGAAAAGATGGAGCTTGAACCAAAATATCATCCAGATACAGGGCTACAGCGATACCCTGAGACCTGGCCACAGCTAGGAGAGCTCCCAAAACCTTTGTGAAAATTCTGGGAGCAGTAGCTAAGCCAAATGGCAAGGCTATGAACTGGAAATGTTGGTCCAGGAATGCGAACCTCAGAAACTGAAAATGATCCTTGTTATGCATCCTTTAAAGGGACACTGAACCCAATTTTTTTCTTTTGTGGTTCATATAGAGCATGCAATTTTAAGCAACTTTCCGATTTACTCCTATTATCAATTTTTCTTCGTTCTCTTGCTATCTTTACTTAAAAAAAGAAGGCATCTAAGCCAAGGAGCCAGCCAATTGTTGGTACATGACCCTGGACAGCACTTGTTTATTGGTGCTGTCCAATCAGCAAGGACAACCCAGGTTGTTTACCAAAAATGGGCCGGCATCTAAACTTTCATTCTTGCTTTTCAAATAAAGATACTAAGAGAAAGAAGAAAATTTGCTAGGAGTAGTAAATTAGAAAGTTGCTTAAAATTGCATGCTCTATCTGAATCACGAAAGAAAAAAAAAATGTGGTTTCAGTGTCCCTTTAAGTCGATAATGGTCATGAACTGACCTTCCAGGATCAATGGAAGGAAGGAAGGACCTGATAGTCTCCGTTTTGAAGGAGGGGACCCTGAGAAACTTGAAACATTTTAAGTCTAGAAAAGGGCGATAAGTTCCCTCCGTTTTGGGAATTACAAAGAGGTTTGAGTAAAACCCCTGAACCCATTCTCATGAGGGAACCTGCATGATTACTCCTAAGAAGAGAAGATCTCGAACGCAGTCTAAAAAAAGCTGCTCTTTTCTCTGGTCTTGTAGATAACGTTGAGAGAAGTAATCTGTCCCTTGGGGGGACGAGACAAACCCTATCTTGTAACCCGAGGAGACTACGTCTAATACCCAGGGATCCTGAACGTCTTGGACCCAAGCCTCTAGGGGGAAAAAAATAAGTCTGCCCTTACTCGATCCGGTCCCGGGTCAGCACTTCATGCAGATTTGTTATCTGTAGTCTTCTTGGCCTGTATGGATTTATTCCACGACTGGTTTGGCTTCTAAGTACTCTTGGGGTGTTCAAGGTTTGGAGGACAGTCCACTAAAATTTGTCTGAGCGAAAGGAACGTAAATTAGAGGATTAGGACTCTTTGTTCTCGCCTTCTTGTCCAGGGGAAGGAAAGCACCTTTCCCTCCTGTAACAGTGGAGATGGAGTCCAGGCTTGTCCCAAACAAAATCTTTCACTTGTATGGCAACAAAAGTAGTATTGTCTTAGAAACCATATATGCTGACGAAGACTTTAACCAAAGCAACAAAACTGCAAAACCTGAAGCCTTAGCATTCAGAAGGACAATTTGCATATTAGCATCAATAAAGGAGTTGGCTATCTTGAGAGCCTTAATCCTGTCCTGTATATCCTCCATAGGGGATTCAACTTTAACTAGTTCTGATAACGAATCACACGTAGGTAGCAGCACGTGCAACAGCAGCCGCTGGCTGAAATAAGAGACCCATATGTTGAAACATCTTTCTGAGATATCCTTCCAACTTTCTATCCATGGGATCTCTGAAAGAGGAGCTATCCAGCAGAGGGATAGTAGTACGCTTGGCAAGAGTAGAAATGGCCCTGTCTACTAGGGATAGAGTTCCATAACTCTAAATGTGATTCAGGGACCAGAAAAAGCTTCTTAAAAAAAGGTAGAAGGGGAAAAATGAGTTCCAATCTTTTCCCACTCTCTAGAGATAATTTTTGCCATTCGTATGGGTGCCGGGAAGGTTTCAGGAACCTTCTCATAAACCCCATCTAATTTAGGGATAATAGGTTCTTCAGGAAACTTGACTTCCCGGAACCTCTAGGGTAACCAATACCTCCTTCAAAAGAAAGCGGAAGTGTTCCACCTTAAACCTAAAATATGGTTCCTCAGTAAGATATCAGATACCTAACTCCGAAAGCTCACCTTCAGATGCAACCGAGGTTATATCATCCCCCGAAAGGTGCGACAAACTAGCCAACTCAGACTGAAGAGAGGTGTTAAACCAAAGTCAGTGGAACTATGCTTAACCTTTCTCTTACTTTTACCAGAGATAGGCAAAGCGTTTAATGCAGCTGACACTGCAGACTGAGCTGTGAAGTAGTCTGCTTGCAAAAAATTACCTCCAGTTGGAAATAAAAAGGTGCACCGCGGGGCACTGCCTTTGTCATAGGTTTAAAAGGGGACTGCGACTGCAGAATAGGAATCTCATGGTCAACGGAGTCCTGAGAGGTAGAAGGATCAGAGAGCATAAAAGTATTAGAGGATAAACCAGATTTAGACCCCTTCTTGGTCTTTTACACAGAACATAACCAGAAAGAACAGAATTAGGCAGGCGGGTCCGGCGCACGCAAACTTAAACGCATTAATTTAAAAAAAAAAAAAAAATCACGAAAAAAAAGGCAAGGAGAATAGTAAGTATCTGCCCCAGGGCCATATATAGTTAAACTTTTAAACATTTAAAAGTGATCATAAACATAGCTATGAGTGTCTATATTTAAAAAATATACTTACCCATAGACACTCGTCCACTAATAGCAGCCAGCAAAACCAGCACTGAAAAATATCAGCAGAGTTAATAGAATAGAAGTATAAAATCATCTGTAAAGGGAGGAAGTAGACAAGTTCCTGCAACCAAATTTACAGAGGGCCCATGAAGGATTTCCATGAGGCGAAAACATTGTATCATGAGGCAGTACTCCAAACACATTTTTCTGACAAGCACTGTACTCTGAGGGGAAACTAGGGCTTAAATATGCTCTGAAGCACTTTTCACTGAAGAAATCAAGCACATCATTATGCTTTAACCACCTCCAACTGAGAAAACCTAAAAAAGTATGAGTGAGGTGGGAGGGGTTTTATAGGCTTTTTGGGGCTTGGGAAAATATGCCTCCTCCTGGTAGGACTGTATATCCCATTTGTAACAGGTAGTGGACTCACAACCTATATCAAATAAATACATACATTAAAATGCATTATTATTTATAACTCTTTAATTTAATAATTTCATACAAGTTTAGGACAGACTCAAAAGCAGGGAAAACTACAGCTCAAGGGCCACATCCGTCCCTCAGCTTCATAGAGCAGAAAAAAACAGAATTTATGCTTACCTGATAAATTACTTTCTCTTGCGGTGTATCCAGTCCACGGATTCATCCTTTACTTGTGGGATATTCTCATTCCCTACAGGAAGTAGCAAAGAGAGCACACAGCAAAGCTGTCCATATAGCTCCCCCTCTAGCTCCACCCCCCAGTCATTCGACCAAAGGTTAGGAAGAAAAAGGAGAAACCATAGGGTGCAGTGGTGACTGTAGTTTAAACCAAAAAATTTTACCTGACTCAAATACCAGGGCGGGCCGTGGACTGGATACACCGCAAGAGAAAGTAATTTATCAGGTAAGCATAAATTCTGTTTTCTCTTGCAAGGTGTATCCATTCCACGGATTCATCCTTTACTTGTGGGATACCAATACCAAAGCTTTAGGACACGGATGAAGGGAGGGAACAAGACAGGTACCTTAAACGGAAGGCACCACTGCTTGCAAAACCGTTCTCCCAAAAATAGCCTCCGAAGAAGCAAAAGTATCGAATTTGTAAAATTTGGCAAAAGTATGCAGTGAAGACCAAGTCGCTGCCTTACAAATCTGTTCAACAGAAGCCTCATTTTTAAAAGCCCATGTGGAAGCCACTGCTCTGGTAAAATGAGCAGTAATTCTTTCAGGAGGCTGCTGGCCAGCAGTCTCATAGGCCAAATGGATGATGCTTTTCAGCCAAAAGGAAAGAGGTAGCAGTCGCTTTCTGACCTCTCCTCTTACCAGAATAGATAACAAACAAGGAAGATGTTTGTCTGAAATCCTTAGTTGCTTGTAAATAGAACTTTAAAGCACGAACTACATCAAGATTGTGTAATAGACGTTCCTTCTTCAAAGATGGATTAGGACACAGAAAAGGAACAACTATTTCCTGGTTAATATTCTTGTTAGAAACCACTTTAGGAAGAAAACCAGGCTTGGTACGCAAAACTGCCTCATCTGCGTGGAACCCCAGGTAAGGTGAATCACACTGTAAGGCAGATAATTCTGAAACTCTTCGATTCAAACTCCATGGTGGAGCCACAGGTTTATAGACAGGCTTGATTCTGACTAAAGCCTGAGCAAACGCTTGAACGTCTGGTACCATTGCCAGACGCTTGTGTAACAGGATAGACAAAGCAGATATTTGTCCTTTTAAGGAACTAGCTGACAATCCTTTCTCCAATCCTTCTTGGAGAAAAGACAATATCCTGGGAATCCTAACCTTACTCCACGAGTAACCCTTGGATTCACACCAACAAAGATATTTTCGCCATATCTTATGGTAGATTTTCCTGGTGACAGGCTTTCTAGCCTGAATCAGAGTATCTATAACCGACTCAGATAACCCACACTTTGATAGAATTAAGCATTCAATCTCCAAGCAGTCAGATGTAGAGAAACTAAATTTGGATGCTTGAACGGACCCTGTATCAGAAGATCCTGCCTCATTGGCAATGTCCATAGTGGAACAGATGACATGTCCACTAGGTCTGCACCAAGTCCTGCGTGGCCACGCAGGAGCTATCAGAATCACCAAAGCCTTCTCCTGCTTGATTCTGGCAACCAGACGCGGGAGGAGAGGAAACTGTGGAAAGACATAAGCCAGATTGAAGGACCAACGCGCTGCTAGAGCATCTATCAATACCGCCTTGGGATTCCGGGACCTGGACCCGTAGAGAGGAAGTTTGGTGTTCTGATGGGATGCCATCAGATCCAACTCTGGAGTGCCCCATAGCTGAGTCAGCTGGGCAAATACCTCCGGATGGAGTTCCCACTCCCCCGGGTGAAAAGTCTGACGACTTAGAAAATCCGCCTCCCAGTTGTCTACTCCTGGGATGTGAATTGCTGAGAGATGGCAGGAGTGATCCTTTGCCCACCTGATTATACTGGTTACTTCCTTCATCGCTATGGAACTCTTTGTTCCCCCCTGATGATTGACGTACGCTACAGTCGTGATGTATTTGGCCGCAGCTAGTTGAGACCATGCCAGAAGAGCGTTTAATATCGCCCTCAGTTCCAGAATGTTTATCGGGAGAAGAGTTTCTTCCCGAGACCATAAGCCCTGAGCTTTCAGGGAGTCCCAGACCGCACCCCAGCCTAACAGACTGGCGTCGGTCGTTACAATGATCCACTCTGGCCTGCGGAAACATATTCCCTGAGACAGGTGATCCTGAGACAACCACCAGAGAAGAGAATCTCTGGTCTCCTGGTCCAACTGAATTTGAGGAGACAAATCTGCATAATCCCCATTCCACTGTTTGTAGCATGCATAGTTGCAGTGGTCTGAGGTGTATACGAGCAAAAGGGACTATGTCCATTGCCACAACCATTAGTCCGATTGTCTCCATGCACTGAGCCACAGATGGCCGAGGAATGGAATAAAGAGCTCGGCAAGTAGTTAAGAGTTTTAGCTTTCTGACCTCCGTCAGAAATATTTTCATTTCTACTGAGTCTATCAGGGTTCCTAGGAATGGAACTCTTGTGAGGGGGGAGAGAGAACTCTTTTTGATGTTCACCTTCCACCCGTGAGACCTCAGAAAGGCCAATACAATCTCCGTGTGAGACTTGGTTCTTTGGAAAGTTGACGCCTGAATTAAGATGTCGTCTAGGTAAGGCGCCACTGCTATGCCCCGCGGTCTTAGAACCGCCAGGAGGGACCCTAGCACCTTTGTGAAAATTCTGGGAGCAGTGGCCAACCCGAAAGGAATAGCCACAAACTGAAAATGCTTGTCCAGAAAGGCGAACCTAAGAAACTGGTGATGATCTTTGTGGATAGGAATGTGCAGATATGCATCCTTTAGATCCACGGTAGTCATATATTGACCCTCCTGGATCATTGGTAAGATTGTCCGAATGGTCTCCATCTTGAATGATGGGACTCTGAGGAACTTGTTTAGAATTTTGAGATCCAGGATTGGTCTGAAAGTTCCATCTTTTTTGAGAACCACAAACAGGTTTGAGTAAAACCCCAGTCGTTGTTCTGCAATTGGAACTGGGTGGATCAATCCCATTGGATGTAGATCTTCTACACAGCGTAAAAACGCCTCTTTCTTTGTCTGATCTGTAGACAGACGAGAAATGTGGAACCTTCCCCTTGGAGGAGAGTCCTTGAATTCTAGAAGGTATCCCTGGGCTACAATCTCTAATGCCCAAGGATCGTGCACATCTCTTGCCCAGGCCTGAGAGAAGAGAGAGTCTGCCCCCTACTAGATGCGGTCCCGGATCGGGGGCTACCCCTTCATGCTGTCTTGGTGGCAGCTGCAGGCTTTTTGGCCTGTTTACCCTTATTCCAGCCCTGGTAAGGTTTCCAGTTTGCCTTGGGCTGTGAAGCGTTACCCTCTTGCTTTGCAGCCGGAGAAGATGAAGCGGGGCCATTCCTGAAATTGCGAAAGGAGCGAAAATTAGCTTTGTTCTTTGTTTTAAAGGCTTTGTCCTGAGGGAGAGCATGGCCTTTTCCCCCGGTGATATCTGAAATAATCTCTTTCAATTCAGGCCCGAATAGGCTCTTCCCTTTGAAAGGAATGTTCAAAAGTTTGGATTTAGACGACACATCGGCCGACCAGGACATTAGCCATAGCGCCCTGCGCGCCAAAATGGCAAAACCTGAATTTTTTGCCGCTAACTTAGCTATTTGGAAAGCGGCGTCAGTGATAAAAGAATTAGCTAGCTTTAGAGCCTTAATTCTATCCATAATTTCCTCATATGAGGTCTCCGTCTGGAGCGAGTCTTCCAGCGCCTCAAACCAGAAAGCAGCTGCAGTAGATACAGGAATAATGCAGGCAATAGGTTGGAGAAGAAAACCTTGTTGAACAAAAATTCTTACGTAAACCCTCTAATTTTTTATCCATAGGGTCTTTAAAAGCACAACTGTCTTCAATTGGTATGGTTGTGCGTTTAGCTAGTGTAGAAACAGCCCCCTCCACCTTAGGGATCGTCTGCCACGAGTCCCGCATGGGGTCAGATATGGGGAACATTTTCTTAAAAACAGGAGGGGGGACAAAAAGGGACACCTGGCCGATCCCACTCCCTAGTAACGATATCCACAATCCTCTTAGGGACCAGAAACGCATCCGTGTAAACAGGGACCTCTAGGTACTTGTCCATTTTACACAATTTCTCTGGGATCACAATCATCCAGAGTAGCTAATACCTCCCTAAGTAAAACACGGAGGTGTTCTAGTTTAAATTTAAAAGCCAATGTATCTGAATTTGTCTGAGGAGGAACCCTTCCTGAATCAGAGACTTCTCCCTCAGACATCAAATCCCTCGCTCCCACTTCAGAGCGTTGTGAGGGTATATCGGATACGGCTACCAAAGCGTCAGAATGCTCATAATCTGTTTGTAAAACGGAGCTATCACGCTTTGCAGGTAACACGGGCAGTTTAGATAAGAAGGCTGTAAGAGAATTATCCATGACTGCCGCTAAGTCTTGTAATGTAAAAGGGTTAGACGCACTAGAGGTACTAGGCGTCGCTTGCGCGGGCGTAACTGGTTGTGACACTTGGGGAGAGGCAGACGGGCTACCCTCGTTACCTTCAGTCTGAGAATCATCTTGGGCCACATTCTTAAGTGCAACAATATGATCTTTAAAGTGTAGACATATCAGTACAAGTGCGACACATTCTGAGAGGGGGTTCCACCATGGCTTCTAAACACATTGAACAAGGATGTTCCTTAGTGTCAGACATGTTTAACAGACTAGTAGAGTACACAAACAGGCTTGGAATCACTTTAATCAAATAAAAAACACAATTTGAAAAAAACGTTACTGTGCCTTTAACCCCTTAACGACTGAGGACGTGCAGGGTACGTCCTCAGAAAAAAGGCAGTTAATGCCTGAGAACGTACCCTGCACGTCCTCAGTGTGGAAAGCAGCTGGAAGCGATCCTGCTCGCTTCCAGCTGCTTTCCGGTTATTGCAGTGATGCCTCGATATGGAGGCATCCTGCAATAACCTTTTTAAGTAATCCGGTGCAGAGACAGCCACTCTGTGGCCCTCTCTGCACCGGAGATCGGTGGCTACCTGCGTTGGTGGGTGGGAGCCGGACCGGGAGGCGGGTGGCGGCCATCGATGGCCATGTGGATCTGAAGGGGGGCGGGATCGTGGGCGGGGGTGGCTGGGGGCGCGCACGGGAGGGTGGGGGCGGGCGCGTGCACGGGGAGGGAGCGGGTGGGAACCGCTACACTGCAGAAAATGGGGAAATAAAAAATATAATACAAAATAAAATTTAAACAATCAGCAAGGTGGTGGGGGTTTGTCTGTGGGTGGTGGGGGGGGGGGGAAGCTACACTACAGAAAAAAACAAAAAAAAACCAAAAAAAGCACTTTTTATTGTAAACTGGGTACTGGCAGACAGCTGCCAGTACCCAAGATGGCCCCCAATAAGGCAGAGGGGAGGGTTAGAGAGCGGTTTTGGGGGGGGATCAGGGAGGTTGGGGGCTAAGGGGGGGATCCTACACAGTAGCATATGTAAATATGCTAAAAAAAAAATTCATTTTTTTTTAAAAACCCTTTTATTTTAGTACTGGCAGACTTTCTGCCAGTACTTAAGATGGCGGGGACAATTGTGGGGTGGGGGAGGGAAGGGAGCTTTTTGGGAGGGATCAGGGGGTGGGATGTGTCAGATGGGAGGCTGATCTCTACACTAAAGCTAAAATTAACCCTGCAAGCTCACTACAAACTCCCTAATTAACCCTTTCACTGCTAGCCATAATACACGTGTGAGGCGCAACAGGATTTAGTGGCCTTCTAATTACCAGAAAGCAACGCCAAAGTCATATATGTCTGCTATTTCTGAACAAAGGGGATCCCAGACAAGCATTTACAACCATTTGTGCCATAATTGCACAAGCTGTTTGTAAATGATTTCAGTGAGAAACCTAAAATTGTGAAAAATTTTACGTTTTTTTTAATTTGATCGCATTTGGCGGTGAAATGGTGGCATGAAATATACCAAAATGTGCCTAGATCAATACTTGGGGTTGTCTACTACACTACACTAAAGCTAAAATTAACCCTACAAGCTCCCTAAAAGCTCCCTAATTAACCCCTTAACTGCTGGGCATGATACACTTGTGGTGCGCAGTGGCATTTAGCGGCCTTCTAATTACCAAAAAGCAACGCCAAAGCCATATATGTGTGCTATTTCTGAACAAAGGGGATCCCAGAGAAGAATTTACAACCATTTATGCCATAATTGCACAAGCTGTTTGTAAATGATTTCAGTGAGAAACCTATAAAGTTTGTGAAAAAATTTGTGAAAAAGTGAACAATTTTTTGTATTTGATCGCATTTGGCGGTGAAATGGTGGTATGAAATATACCAAAATTGGCCTAGATCAATACTTTGGGATGTCTACTAAAAAAAAATATATACATGTCAAGGGATATTCAGGGATTCCTGAAAGATATCAGTGTTCTAATGTAACTAGCGCTAATTTTGGAAAAAAATGGTTTGGAAATAGCAAAGTGCTACTTGTATTTATGGCCCTATAACTTGCAAAAAAAGCAAAGAACATGTAAACATTGGGTATTTCTAAACTCAGGACAAAATTTAGAAACTATTTAGCATGGGTGTTTTTTGGTGGTTTTAGATATGTAACAGATTTTGGGGGTCAAAGTTAGAAAAAGTGTGTTTTTTTTCCATTTTTTCCTCATATTTTATAATTTTTTTTATAGTAAATTATAAGATATGATGAAAATAATGGTATCTTTAGAAAGTCCATTTAATGGCGAGAAAAACGGTATATAATATGTGTGGGTACAGTAAATGAGTAAGAAGAAAATTACAGCTAAACACAAACACCGCAAAAATGTAAAAATAGCCTTGGTCCCAAACGGACAGAAAATGGAAAAGTGCTCTGGTCACTAAGGGGTTAAGAGATAAAAAGAGCACACAATTTTACAAAACGGTGAAAAATGCATCAATCTTTCTGAAATCTTCACAGTATGTAGCTAAAGCCTTAAGATTGCACCCCAAGTTTCAAAACTATTAACCCCTTAATGCCCAAACTGGAGCAGCCTAAAGCCAACACCTGGTTAAATCACTACAGCACCTTGCCACAGCCTTGCTGTGGCCCTACCTTCCCTTAGGGATCAGATTTTGGGGAATATAACTTCTTTTAGGCCCTCAAACATAAGCAGGACCCTCCATGTGAAACAGCATGAACTTCTCTGCAATTCTAAGGCCCCTCCCACTCTAATCCGGAGCTGTGAGGCCTAGTAAATCACTCCTAAGTGACTAAAAAACAGCCATGTCGTAGTAACCCCAGAAAAAAACACAAAAGGGCTTTCAAAGTGTCTTGCAAAACGATTTTTCTTTAGCCAAACAATCGATTGCCCTGAATAAGTGTCAACCAGTATATTAGCCCTATTATGTAAGCTTTCAATTCCTTACTAAGTCTGTGAACATAGCTTACACTCCCCTCATGGGGATATTGTGAGTCCCTTCTAGCATTATCTCAGTCTTGTCTAGAAATAAATAACTGAACATACCTTATTGCAGATCACCCTGCAAACTGTTCCCCCCAACTGAAGTTTTCTGGTACTCCTCAGTCCTGTGTGGGAACAGCAGTGGATTTTAGTTACAACATGCTAAAATCATTTTCCTCTCAGCAGAAATCTTCATCACTTTTCTGCTAGAGAGTAAATAGTACAAACCGGTACCATTTAAAATAACAGAATTTATGTTTACCTGATAAATTACTTTCTCCAACGGTGTGTTCGGTCCACGGCGTCATCCTTACTTGTGGGATATTCTCTTCCCCAACAGGAAATGGCAAAGAGCCCAGCAAAGCTGGTCACATGATACCTCCTAGGCTCCGCCTTCCCCAGTCATTCGACCGACGTAAAGGAGGAATATTTGCATAGGAGAAATCATATGATACCGTGGTGACTGTAGTTAGAGAAAATAAATCAGACCACCTGATTAAAAAACCAGGGCTGGCCGTGGACCGGACACACCGTTGGAGAAAGTAATTTATCAGGTAAACATAAATTCTGTTTTCTCCAACATAGGTGTGTCCGGTCCACGGCGTCATCCTTACTTGTGGGAACCAATACCAAAGCTTTAGGACACGGATGAAGGGAGGGACCAAATCAGGTCACCTAGATGGAAGGCACCACGGTTTGCAAAACCTCTCTCCCAAAAATAGCCTCAGAAGAAGCAAAAGTATCAAATTTGTAAAATTTGGTAAAAGTGTGCAGTGAAGACCAAGTCGCTGCCTTACATATCTGATCAACAGAAGCCTCGTTCTTGAAGGCCCATGTGGAAGCCACAGCCCTAGTGGAATGAGCTGTGATTCTTTCAGGAGGCTGCCGTCCGGCAGTCTCATAAGCCAATCTGATGATGTTTTTAAGCCAAAAAGAGAGAGAGAGGTAGAAGTTGCTTTTTGACCTCTCCTTTTACCAGAATAAACAACAAACAAGGAAGATGTTTGTCTGAAATCCTTTGTAGCCTCTAAATAGAATTTTAGAGCACAAACTACATCCAAATTGTGCAACAAACGTTCCTTCTTTGAAACTGGATTCGGACACAAAGAAGGCACAACTATCTCCTGGTTAAT
This sequence comes from Bombina bombina, assembly GCF_027579735.1. Classification (NCBI taxonomy): domain Eukaryota; kingdom Metazoa; phylum Chordata; class Amphibia; order Anura; family Bombinatoridae; genus Bombina; species Bombina bombina. The sequence goes on from NC_069499.1 coordinate 1,058,870,526, forward strand.
ATTTTTGTTAGAAACAACTTTCGGAAGAAAACCAGGTTTAGTACGCAAAACCACCTTATCTGCATGGAACACCAGATAAGGAGGAGAACACTGCAGAGCAGATAACTCTGAAACTCTTCTAGCAGAAGAAATTGCAACCAAAAACAAAACTTTCCAAGATAATAACTTAATATCTACGGAATGTAAGGGTTCAAACGGAACCCCTTGAAGAACTGAAAGAACTAAATTGAGACTCCAAGGAGGAGTCAAAGGTTTGTAAACAGGCTTGATTCTAACCAGAGCCTGAACAAAAGCCTGAACATCTGGCACAGCCGCCAGCTTCTTGTGAAGTAAAACAGATAAAGCAGAAATCTGTCCCTTCAAAGAACTTGCAGATAATCCTTTCTCCAAACCCTCTTGTAGAAAGGATAGAATCTTAGGAATTTTTACCCTGTTCCATGGGAATCCTTTCGATTCGCACCAACAGATATATTTCTTCCATACTTTATGGTAAATTTTTCTAGTTACAGGCTTTCTAGCCTGAATAAGAGTATCAATGACAGAATCTGAGAACCCACGCTTTGATAAAATCAAGCGTTCAATCTCCAAGCAGTCAGTTGGAGTGATGCCAGATTCGGATGTTCGAACGGACCTTGAACAAGAAGGTCCCGTCTCAAAGGTAGCTTCCATGGTGGAGCCGATGACATATTCACCAGGTCTGCATACCAAGTTCTGCGTGGCCACGCAGGAGCTATCAAGATCACCGAAGCCCTCTCCTGATTGATCCTGGCTACCAGCCTGGGGATGAGAGGAAACGGTGGGAACACATAAGCTAGGTTGAAGATCCAGGGCGCTACTAGTGCATCTACTAGAGTCGCCTTGGGATCCCTGGATCTGGACCCGTAGCAAGGAACCTTGAAGTTCTGACGAGACGCCATCAGATCCATGTCTGGAATGCCCCATAATTGAGTTATTTGGGCAAAGATTTCCGGATGGAGTTCCCACTCCCCCGGATGAAATGTCTGACGACTCAGAAAATCCGCTTCCCAATTTTCCACTCCTGGGATGTGGATTGCAGACAAGTGGCAGGAGTGAATCTCCGCCCATTGAATTACTTTGGTCACTTCTTCCATCTCCAGGGAACTCCTTGTTCCCCCCTGATGGTTGATATATGCAACAGTCGTCATGTTGTCTGATTGAAACCTTATGAATTTGGCCTTTGCTAGTTGAGGCCAAGCCTTGAGAGCATTGAATATCGCTCTCAGTTCCAGAATGTTTATCGGGAGAAGAGATTCTTCCCGAGACCATAGACCCTGAGCTTTCAGGTGTTTCCAGACCGCGCCCCAGCCCACCAGGCTGGCGTCGGTCGTTACAATGACCCACTCTGGTCTTCTGAAGCTCATCCCTTGGGACAGGTTGTCCAGGGTCAGCCACCAACGGAGTGAATCTCTGGTCCTCTGATCTACTTGGATCGTCGGGGACAAATCTGTATAATCCCCATTCCACTGTCTGAGCATGCACAGTTGTAATGGTCTTAGATGAATTCGCGCAAAAGGAACTATGTCCATTGCCGCAACCATCAAACCTATTACTTCCATGCACTGCGCTATGGAAGGAAGAAGAACAATGAAGTACTTGACAAGAGCTTAGAAGTTTTGATTTTCTGGCTTCTGTCAGAAAAATCTTCATTTCTAAGGAGTCTATTATTGTTCCCAAGAAGGGAACTCTTGTTGACGGGAATAGAGAACTTTTTTCTACGTTCACTTTCCACCCGTGAGATCTGAGAAAGGCTAGGACAATGTCCGTATGAGCCTTTGCTTGTGGCAGAGACGACGCTTGAATCAGTATGTCGTCCAAGTAGGGTACTACTGCAATGCCCCTTGGCCTTAGCACCGCTAGAAGGGACCCTAGTACCTTTGTGAAAATTCTTGGAGCAGTGGCTAGTCCGAATGGAAGTGCCACAAACTGGTAATGCTTGTCCAGAAAGGCAAATCTTAGGAACCGATGATGTTCCTTGTGGATAGGAATATGTAGATACGCATCCTTTAAATCCACCGTGGTCATTAATTGACCTTCCTGGATGGTAGGAAGAATTGTCCGAATGGTTTCCATCTTAAACGATGGAACCTTGAGAAATTTGTTTAGGATCTTGAGATCCAAAATTGGCCTGAATGTTCCCTCTTTTTTGGGAACTATGAACAGATTGGAGTAAAACCCCATCCCTTGTTCTCCTAATGGAACAGGATGAATCACTCCCATTTTTAACAGGTCTTCTACACAATGTAAGAATGCCTGTCTTTTTATTTGGTCTGAAGACAATTGAGACCTGTGGAACCTTCCCCTTGGGGGTAGTTCCTTGAATTCCAGGAGATAACCTTGAGAAACTATTTCTAGCGCCCAAGGATCCTGAACATCTCTTGCCCAAGCCTGAGCGAAGAGAGAGAGTCTGCCCCCCACCAGATCCTGTCCCGGATCGGGGGCCAGCATCTCATGCTGTCTTGGTAGCGGTAGCGGGCTTCTTGGCCTGCTTACCTTTGTTCCAGCCTTGCATCGGTCTCCAGACTGGCTTGGTTTGAGAAGAATTACCCTCTTGCTTAGAGGATGTAGAATTTGAGGCTGGTCCGTTTCTGCGAAAGGGACGAAAACAGAATTTATGTTTACCTGATAAATTTCTTTCTCCAACGGTGTGTCCGGTCCACGGCGTCATCCTTACTTGTGGGATATTCTCTTCCCCAACAGGAAATGGCAAAGAGCCCAGCAAAGCTGGTCACATGATCCCTCCTAGGCTCCGCCTACCCCAGTCATTCGACCGACGTTAAGGAGGAATAATAGCATAGGAGAAACCACATGGTACCGTGGTGACTGTAGTTAAAGAAAATAAATTATCAGACCTGATTTAAAAACCAGGGCGGGCCGTGGACCGGACACACCGTTGGAGAAAGAAATTTATCAGGTAAACATAAATTCTGTTTTCTCCAACATAGGTGTGTCCGGTCCACGGCGTCATCCTTACTTGTGGGAACCAATACCAAAGCTTTAGGACACGGATGAAGGGAGGGAGCAAATCAGGTCACCTAAATGGAAGGCACCACGGCTTGCAAAACCTTTCTCCCAAAAATAGCCTCAGAAGAAGCAAAAGTATCAAACTTGTAAAATTTGGTAAAAGTGTGCAGTGAAGACCAAGTCGCTGCCCTACATATCTGATCAACAGAAGCCTCGTTCTTGAAGGCCCATGTGGAAGCCACAGCCCTAGTGGAATGAGCCGTGATTCTTTCGGGAGGCTGCCGTCCGGCAGTCTCGTAAGCCAATCTGATGATGCTTGTAATCCAAAAAGAGAGAGAGGTAGAAGTTGCTTTTTGACCTCTCCTTTTACCTGAATAAACAACAAACAGGGAAGATGTTTGTCTAAAATCCTTTGTAGCATCTAAATAGAATTTTAGAGCGCGAACAACATCCAAATTGTGCAACAAGCGTTCCTTCTTTGAAACTGGTTTCGGACACAGAGAAGGTACGATAATCTCCTGGTTAATGTTTTTGTTAGAAACAACTTTCGGAAGAAAACCAGGTTTAGTACGTAAAACCACCTTATCTGCATGGAACACCAGATAAGGAGGAGAACACTGCAGAGCAGATAATTCTGAAACTCTTCTAGCAGAAGAAATTGCAACTAAAAACAAAACTTTCCAAGATAATAACTTAATATCAACGGAATGTAAGGGTTCAAACGGAACCCCCTGAAGAACTGAAAGAACTAAATTGAGACTCCAAGGAGGAGTCAAAGGTTTGTAAACAGGCTTGATTCTAACCAGAGCCTGAACAAAGGCTTGAACATCTGGCACAGCTGCCAGTTTTTTGTGAAGTAACACCGACAAGGCAGAAATCTGTCCCTTCAGGGAACTTGCCGATAATCCTTTTTCCAATCCTTCTTGAAGGAAGGATAGAATCCTAGGAATCTTAACCTTGTCCCAAGGGAATCCTTTAGATTCACACCAACAGATATATTTTTTCCAAATTTTGTGGTAAATCTTTCTAGTTACAGGCTTTCTGGCCTGAACAAGAGTATCGATAACAGAATCTGAGAAACCTCGCTTCGATAAAATCAAGCGTTCAATCTCCAAGCAGTCAGCTGGAGTGAAACCAGATTCGGATGTTCGAACGGACCCTGAACAAGAAGGTCTCGTCTCAAAGGTAGCTTCCAAGGTGGAGCCGATGACATATTCACCAGATCTGCATACCAAGTCCTGCGTGGCCACGCAGGAGCTATCAAGATCACCGACGCCCTCTCCTGATTGATCCTGGCTACCAGCCTGGGGATGAGAGGAAACGGCGGGAACACATAAGCTAGTTTGAAGGTCCAAGGTGCTACTAGTGCATCCACTAGAGCCGCCTTGGGATCCCTGGATCTGGACCCGTAGCAAGGAACTTTGAAGTTCTGACGAGAGGCCATCAGATCCATGTCTGGAATGCCCCAAAGTTGAGTGACTTGGGCAAAGATTTCCGGATGGAGTTCCCACTCCCCCGGATGCAATGTCTGACGACTCAGAAAATCCGCTTCCCAATTTTCCACTCCCGGGATGTGGATAGCAGACAGGTGGCAGGAGTGAGACTCCGCCCATAGAATAATCTTGGTCACTTCTTCCATCGCTAGGGAACTCCTTGTTCCCCCCTGATGGTTGATGTACGCAACAGTCGTCATGTTGTCTGATTGAAACCGTATGAACTTGGTCCTCGCTAGCTGAGGCCAAGCCTTGAGAGCATTGAATATCGCTCTCAGTTCCAGAATATTTATCGGTAGAAGAGATTCTTCCCGAGACCAAAGACCCTGAGCTTTCAGGGATCCCCAGACCGCGCCCCAGCCCATCAGACTGGCGTCGGTCGTGACAATGACCCACTCTGGTCTGTGGAATGTCATCCCTCGTGACAGGTTGTCCAGGGACAGCCACCAACGGAGTGAGTCTCTGGTCCTCTGATTTACTTGTATCTTTGGAGACAAGTCTGTATAGTCCCCATTCCACTGACTGAGCATGCACAGTTGTAATGGTCTTAGATGAATGCGCGCAAAAGGAACTATGTCCATTGCCGCTACCATCAACCCGATCACTTCCATGCACTGAGCTACGGAAGGAAGAGGAACGGAATGAAGTATTCGACAAGAGTCCAGAAGCTTTGTCTTTCTGGCCTCTGTTAGAAAAATCCTCATTTCTGAGGAGTCTATAATTGTTCCCAAGAAGGGAACCCTTGTTGACGGGGATAGAGAACTCTTTTCCACGTTCACTTTCCAGCCGTGCGATCTGAGAAAGGCCAGGACGATGTCCGTGTGAGCCTTTGCTCGAGGGAGGGACGACGCTTGAATCAGAATGTCGTCCAGGTAAGGTACTACTGCAATGCCCCTTGGTCTTAGCACAGCTAGAAGGGACCCTAGTACCTTTGTGAAAATCCTTGGAGCAGTGGCTAATCCGAAAGGAAGCGCCACGAACTGGTAATGTTTGTCCAGGAATGCAAACCTTAGGAACCGATGATGTTCCTTGTGGATAGGAATATGTAGATACGCATCCTTTAAATCCACCGTGGTCATGAATTGACCTTCCTGGATGGAAGGAAGGATAGTTCGAATGGTTTCCATCTTGAAAGATGGGACCTTGAGAAATTTGTTTAAGATCTTGAGATCTAGGATTGGTCTGAATGTTCCCTCTTTTTTGGGAACTATGAACAGATTGGAGTAGAACCCCATCCCTTGTTCTCTCAATGGAACAGGATGAATCACTCCCATTTTTAACAGGTCTTCTACACAATGTAAGAACGCCTGTCTTTTTATGTGGTCTGAAGACAACTGAGACCTGTGGAACCTTCCCCTTGGGGGAAGTCCCTTGAATTCCAGAAGATAACCCTGGGAGACTATTTCTAGCGCCCAAGGATCCAGAACATCTCTTGCCCAAGCCTGAGCGAAGAGAGAGAGTCTGCCCCCCACCAGATCCGGTCCCGGATCGGGGGCCGATATTTCATGCTGTCTTGGTAGCAGTGGCAGGTTTCTTTGCCTGCTTTCCCTTGTTCCAGCCTTGCATTGGTCTCCAAGCTGGCTTGGCCTGAGAAGTATTACCCTCTTGCTTAGAGGACGCAGCACCTTGGGCTGGTCCGTTTTTACGAAAGGGACGAAAATTAGGTCTATTTTTTGCCTTGAAAGGCCGATCCTGAGGAAGGGCATGGCCCTTGCCCCCAGTGATATCAGAGATAATCTCTTTCAAGTCAGGACCAAACAGCGTTTTCCCCTTGAAAGGAATGTTTAGTAGCTTGTTCTTGGAAGACGCATCAGCCGACCAAGATTTCAACCAAAGCGCTCTGCGCGCCACAATAGCAAACCCAGAATTCTTAGCCGCTAACTTAGCCAATTGCAAAGAGGCGTCTAGAGTGAAAGAATTAGCCAATTTGAGAGCATTGACTCTGTCCATAATCTCCTCATAAGGAGGAGAGTCACTATCGAGCACCTTAATCAGTTCATCAAACCAGAAATATGCGGCTGTAGTGACAGGGACAATGCATGAAATGGGTTGTAGAAGGTAACCCTGCTGAACAAACATCTTTTTAAGCAAACCTTCTAATTTTTTATCCATAGGATCTTTGAAAGCACAACTATCCTCTATGGGAATAGTGGTGCGTTTGTTTAAAGTAGAAACCGCTCCCTCGACCTTGGGGACTGACTGCCATAAGTCCTTTCTGGGGTCGACCATAGGAAACAATTTTTTAAATATGGGGGGAGGGACGAAAGGAATACCGGGCCTTTCCCATTCTTTATTAACAATGTCCGCCACCCGCTTGGGTATAGGAAAAGCTTCTGGGAGCCCCGGCACCTCTAGGAACTTGTCCATTTTACATAGTTTCTCTGGGATGACCAAATTTTCACAATCATCCAGAGTGGATAATACCTCCTTAAGCAAAATGCGGAGATGTTCCAATTTAAATTTAAAAGTAATCACATCAGATTCAGCCTGCTGAGAAATGTTCCCTAAATCAGTAATTTCTCCCTCAGACAAAACCTCCCTGGCCCCCTCAGATTGGGTTAGGGGCCCTTCAGAGATATTAATATCAGCGTCGTCATGCTCTTCAGTAACTAAAACAGAGCATCCACGCTTACGCTGGCAAGGGTTCATTTTGGCTAAAATGTTTTTGACAGAATTATCCATTACAGCCGTTAATTGTTGCATAGTAAGGAGTATTGGCGCGCTAGATGTACTAGGGGCCTCCTGAGTGGGCAAGACTCGTGTAGACGAAGGAGGGAATGATGCAGTACCATGCTTACTCCCCTCACTTGAGGAATCATCTTGGGCATCATTGTCATTATCACATAAATCACATTTATTTAAATGAATAGGAATTCTGGCTTCCCCACATTCAGAACACAGTCTATCTGGTAGTTCAGACATGTTAAACAGGCATAAACTTGATAAGAAAGTACAAAAAACGTTTTGAAATAAAACCGTTACTGTCACTTTAAATTTTAAACTGAACACACTTTATTACTGCAATTGCGAAAAAACATGAAGGAATTGTTCAAAATTCACCAAACTTTCACCACAGTGTCTTAAAGCCTAGAAAATATTGCACACCAATTTTGGAAGCTTTAACCCTTAAAATAACGGAACCGGAGCCGTTTTAAGCTTTAACCCCTTTACAGTCCCTGGTATCTGCTTTGCTGAGACCCAACCAAACCCAAGGGGAATACGATACCAAATGATGCCTTCAGAAGTCTTTTATAAGTATCAGAGCTCCTCTCACATGCGACTGCATGCCATGCCTCTCAAAAACAAGTGCGCAACACCGGCGCGAAAATGAGACTCTGCCTATGCTTTGGGAAAGCCCCTAAAGAATAAGGTGTCTAAAACAGTGCCTGCCGATATTATTATATCAAAATACCCAGAATAAATGATTCCTCAAGGCTAAATAAGTGTTAATATCAATCGATTTAGCCCAAAAAATGTCTACAGTCTAAATAAGCCCTTGTGAAGCCCTTATTTACAATCGTAATAAACATGGCTTACCGGATCCCATAGGGAAAATGACAGCTTCCAGCATTACATCGTCTTGTTAGAATGTGTCATACCTCAAGCAGCAAAGGACTGCAAACTGTTCCCCCAACTGAAGTTAATGCTCTCAACAGTCCTGTGTGGAACAGCCATGGATTTTAGTTACGGTTGCTAAAATCATTTTCCTCATACAAACAGAATTCTTCATCTCTTTTCTGTTTCTGAGTAAATAGTACGTACCAGCACTATTTGAAAATAACAAACTCTTGATTGAATAATGAAAAACTACAGTTAAACACTAAAAAACTCTAAGCCATCTCCGTGGAGATGTTGCCTGTACAACGGCAAAGAGAATGACTGGGGTAGGCGGAGCCTAGGAGGGATCATGTGACCAGCTTTGCTGGGCTCTTTGCCATTTCCTGTTGGGGAAGAGAATATCCCACAAGTAAGGATGACGCCGTGGACCGGACACACCTATGTTGGAGAAAATTTGTTTTACTTTTAGCCTTAAAAGACCTATCCTGAGGAAGGGCGTGGCCCTTTCCCCCAGTGATGTCTGAAATAATCTCTTTCAAGTCAGGGCCAAACAGCGTTCTCCCCTTGAAAGGGATGTTAAGCAATCTGTTCTTGGAGGACACATCCGCTGACCAAGACTTCAGCCAAAGCGCTCTGCGCGCCACAATAGCAAAACCTGAATTTTTCGCCGCTAATCTAGCTAATTGCAAAGTGGCGTCTAAGGTAAAAGAGTTAGCCAACTTAAGTGCTTGAACTCTGTCCATAACCTCCTCATAAGAAGATGCTTTATTGAGCGACTTTTCTAGTTCCTCGAACCAGAAACACGCTGCTGTAGTGACAGGAACAATGCATGAAATTGATTGTAGAAGGTAACCTTGCTGAACAAACATCTTTTTAAGCAAACCCTCTAATTTTTTATCCATAGGATCTTTGAAAGCACAACTATCTTCTATAGGGATAGTGGTGCGTTTGTTTAGAGTAGAAACCGCCCCCTCGACCTTGGGGACTGTCTGCCATAAGTCCTTCCTGGGGTCGACCATAGGAAATAATTTCTTAAATATAGGGGGAGGGACAAAAGGTATGCCGGGCCTTTCCCATTCTTTATTTACAATGTCCGCCACCCGCTTGGGTACAGGAAAAGCTTCGGGGGGCACCGGGACCTCTAGGAACCTGTCCATCTTACATAATTTCTCTGGAATGACCAAATTGTCACAATCATCCAGAGTAGATAACACCTCCTTAAGCAGAGCGCGGAGATGTTCCAATTTAAATTTGAATGTAATAACGTCAGGTTCAGCTTGTTGAGAAATTTTTCCTGAATCTGAAATTTCTCCCTCACACAAAACCTCCCTAGCCCCTTCAGACTGGTGTAAGGGCATGTCAGAACCATTATCATCAGCGTCCTCATGCTCTTCAGTATCTAAAACAGAGCAGTCGCGCTTTCGCTGATAAGTGGGCATTTTGGCTAAAATGTTTTTAATAGAATTATCCATTACAGCCGTTAATTGTTGCATAGTAAGGAGGATTGGCGCACTAGATGCACTAGGGACCTCCTGAGTGGGCAAGACTGGTGTAGACATAGGAGATGATGCAGTACCATGCTTACTCCCCTCACTTAAGGAATCATTTTGGGCAACATTATTATCAGTGGCATCATTGTCCCTACTTTGTTTGTCACATTCATCACATATATTTAAATGGAGAGGAACTTTGGCTTCCGAACATACAGAACATCGTCTATCTGATAGTTCAGACATGTTAATAGGCATAAACTTGATAACAAAGCACAAAAAACGTTTTAAAATAAAACCGTTACTGTCTCTTTAAATTTTAAACTGAACACACTTTTTTACTGAATATACGCAAAAGTATGAAAGAATTGTTCAAAATTCACCAAAATTTCACCACAGTGTCTTAAAGCCTTAAAAGTATTGCACACCAAAATGAAAGCTTTAACTCTTAAAATAACGGAACCGGAGCCGTTTTTACATTTAACCCCTATACAGTCCCTGGTATCTGCTTTGCTGAGACCCAACCAAGCCCAGAGGGGAATACGATACCAAATGACGCCTTCAATAAGCTTTTTCAGTGGATCTGAGCTCCTCACACATGCATCTGCATGCCTTGCTTCTCAAAAACAACTGCGCATTAGTGGCGCGAAAATGAGGCTCTGCCTATGACTAGAGAAGGCCCCCAGTGAAAAAGGTGTCCAATACAGTGCCTGCCGTTTTTTTAACAGAATTCCCAAGATTAAAATAACTCTCCAAAGTTGTAAACCATTAAATATGCTTATAAAGTAATCGTTTTGGCCCAGAAATATGTCTACCAGTCTTTAAAGCCCTTGTGAAGCCCTTATTCTTATATTGAAAATTAAGAAAATGGCTTACCGGATCCCATAGGGAAAATGACAGCTTCCAGCATTACCAAGTCTTGTTAGAAATGTGTCATACCTCAAGCAGCCAAAGTCTGCTCACTGTTTCCCCCAACTGAAGTTAATTCCTCTCAACAGTCCTGTGTGGAAACAGCCATCGATTTTAGTAACGGTTGCTAAAATCATTTTCCTCTTACAAACAGAAATCTTCATCTCTTTTCTGTTTCAGAGTAAATAGTACATACCAGCACTATTTTAAAATAACAAACTCTTGATTGAAGAATAAAAACTACATTTAAACACCAAAAAACTCTAAACCATCTCCGTGGAGATGTTGCCTGTGCAACGGCAAAGAGAATGACTGGGGAAGGCGGAGCCTAGGAGGGATCATGTGACCAGCTTTGCTGGGCTCTTTGCCATTTCCTGTTGGGGAAGAGAATATCCCACAAGTAAGGATGACGCCGTGGACCGGACACACCTATGTTGGAGAAAAACTTTTGATTGAAGATAATAAAACTACAATTCTAACACCACATTCACTTTACACTCCCGAGAGAGACCCTAGTGCTTAGAGCCAGCAAAGAGAATGGCTGGGGGGTGGAGCTAGAGGGGGAGCTATATGGACAGCTTTGCTGTGTGCTCTCTTTGCTACTTCCTGTAGGGAATGAGAATATCCCACAAGTAAAGGATGAATCCGTGGACTGGATACACCTTGCAAGAGAAAGGATATCAATAATTTGTTCTTGAATAAGCAATTACACACTTCTTAAATAATTAAGCAAATACATTTGTTCACAATTTTAGTGTGTATACAATATATTAAATGCAATAATGAATTACCTATTTTTTTTATTATTATTTACCTTCATAAGCATGTTATTACAATTGTCATGGTTTTCCTATATTTTGAACACTGCAGAGATACACACATTGAAACCATAAAGACAATGCTCATCGCATTCTCCTTTAATGCAGCTATCAACGGTAAGATGAAAACAAGCTCCTGCAAACTTCTACGCACTGTGTGCTCGATTTATCATGCACAGACGGAAAGGGGAGTACATATTCACCGCTGTCTGTCCAGCTTCACCTTTAGCGAAAAGCAATTCCCTGCCCACATTTACCATTGCACACAAGACCGGAGAGATTTAAATTCTCCACCTAAGACGTGGAAAACAGGGCAGTGAAACAGTGGTCTGATGGCCACTGCTTAATGAATCTGCATTTGAAGGGGAGAGATGGGCTTGATAAATCTAGCCCTGTGTAGTATGTTGCAGCATTATATTTAAGGTATGATGCCAAGCCTCTCTAGGCAAGTGATAAAAGCTGAACTTTTTTAGGCAAATAACAGGAAGAGATGGACAAAATAATAAAAATATCCACTGCATTTTTATTTTAATATGAGTTTTTTTTTTTAATTCGGAGTGTATCCCTATAAGAGAAACACTATATTAGCTATCAAGGGAGTGAAAAGCACTGCAAAGACTATTTTAAAAATGTATACTTCTAAATATCCACTACCTGCAGGACATAGCTATAGTTCCTTTGAATTTGCTTACCTCTAAATTCCATGTTGGGAACTATGACCTTTTCGCAAATACTAGTCAAGGTGCTTGGATCCTCAAACAGATGCTTGTAATGGGGTCTTTCGCATACCGATGCAAGAAACTGAATAGCATTGCTTACCAACTAAGAGAAAATACATTTGGTTAATGCAATTCAAGTGAGTTGCCTAGTAGAAAATAAAGTTTACAGTTTATAACTCATCTCTTACCAAATCATATTTAACTTCTTGGCCTGTTGTAACTAACAAATTCCAGATTGCTGTGACAAAACGAGGTAAATATGGCTGGAATTCTTCATCATATTTTTGAGCATAAAGCGCAGCATTATCACAGATCTGTGATTTTAACAATTCTAGCAAACCAGCTTCTTCTTCATCCTTAATTCATAAAAAGAAAAATATCATCAGTTTGCCTTAAAAACTCAGTGCGAAAAAAAAACAAAAAAAGTCAACTTACGTCAGTTTGCAATAGTTTGTTATCCAAAGTTAAAAGACTGTGAAAATTAGTCATCCATGTCTCCATGTTATCTTCAAAGAATTCAGGGAGATCCTACAAGATAATTTTTGTTTAGATTTTTTTTCTTTAGAAACTCAGCGAACCATGAAGTACATTATCACTAATATTTAACAAAAATTATAAAGAGCATATTTTTGTGATATAAAAATGATAAAGTAATGGCTTTACTTCCTCCTAAATAGTACTTACCACAAAAGATTAAAACAATATTTTGATTGATATAAGACCCCCTCCTACATTCCTGCCTACATACATACAAACCATACATACATATCTCAGTAGCCGAGTTTCATACTGCACTGTGCAAAAATAAAGCTAGTTCCTATCCCAATGCTTTATTTGTGCACAGTGCAGTATAAAACTGGGCTACTTTGGAAACAAACAGGACAGGCTGCAGTGCAGCGTCATTACACTACTAGCAGTGGTAACTTCATCTTCCCGAGTCCTGCACAATGAAATGCTTTTTCAAATAAAGCCACAGCTAGACATGGAGCCAGGGAAGGGTAAATATATGCAAGGGCATGTATGAGCCTCAAACACAGGGCGCACTGACAAAACTCACCGCTGGATGATGACTCACTTTGCGCCGCACCCACTCTACCCACACAGCATTCTGGCACCTGTAGTTGAGTTGATTGTGGCCTAGAAATTAACTAGACGCACCAGGCTAAATTTAGACGTGGTTTAGAATGGCAAATAGCAGGAGGTGAGACAAGTGGCAGGACACTTCGGGAAACCAAAATCTGGGCGCCAGGGGGTAATTTCCAGGCGCTCTGATTTGTTTTCTCTCACTCTCAAGATATTTATCAGGTAAGAAATTGTTTTCTTTCATACGGCGAGAGTCCACAAGCTGTTAAATATGGGATATAATACCCAAGATGTGGAAGTCCACGAGTAAAATGATAGGGAGGGATTAAAACAAAAAACAGCTTTTAAAAATCATTGAGAAATGGATCTATAACCCAAAATAAATGTCTTATGACAAACTCAATATAGAGACACAATTTTCAAACAGACAACTGCATGAAGGACCTTTTTACCAAAGGCTACTTCTGACTAAGCAAAAGCATAAAAATGGTAAAATTTAGTAAAAGTATGCCGAGAAGACCAAGTGGCCGCTTTGCAAATTTTAACAACTGAAGCCTCGTTCTTACAAGTCCAAGATGTGTCAACCGATCCAGAAGAAAGAGCTGTAATTCTCTATGGCGGAGGCGGACTCACGTCTAAATAAGCTGTTTGAATCAAAAATTTCAACCAAGAGGCTGAAAGAAAACAATTTATGTAAGAACTTACCTGATAAATTAATTTCTTTCATATTAGCAAGAGTCCATGAGCTACTGACGTATGGGATATACATTCCTACAAGGAGGGGCAAAGTTTCCCAAACCTCAAAATGCCTATAAATACACCCCTCACCACACCCACAATTCAGTTTAACGAATAGCCAAGAAGTGGGGTGATAAGAAAGGAGCGAAAGCATCAAAAAAATTAGGAATTGGAATAATTGTGCTTTATACAAAAAAATCATAACCACCACAAAAAGGGTGGGCCTCATGGACTCTTGCTAAAATGAAAGAAATTAATTTATCAGGTAAGTTCTTACATAAATTATGTTTTCTTTCATGTAATTAGCAAGAGTCCATGAGCTAGTGACGTATGGGATAGCAGATACCCAAGATGTGGAACTTCCACGCAAGAGTCACTAGAGAGGGAGGGATTAAATAAAGACAGCCAATTCCGCTGAAAAAATAATCCACAACCCAAATCAAAAAGTTTTAATCTTATAATGAAAAAAACTGAAATTATAAGCAGAAGAATCAAACTGAAACAGCTGCCTGAAGTACTTTTCTACCAAAAACTGCTTCAGAAGAAGAGAAAACATCAAAATGGTAGAATTTAGTAAAAGTATGCAAAGACCAAGTTGCTGCTTTGCAAATTTGATCAACAGAAGCTTCATTCCTAAAAGCCCAGGAAGTAGAAACTGACCTAGTAGAATGAGCCGTAATCCTTTGAGGCGGGGACTTACCCGACTCTACATAAGCATGATGAATCAAAGACTTTAACCAAGATGCCAAAGAAGCCTACTGACTTTTCCTGGAACCAGAAAAGACAACAAATAGACTAGAAGTCTTTCTAAAACCTTTAGTAGCTTCAACATAATATTTCAAAGCTCTTACTACATCCAAAGAATGTAAAGATCTCTCCAGAGAATTCTTAGGATTAGGACACAATGAAGGGACAACAATTTCTCTACTAATGTTGTTAGAATTCACAAGCTTAGGTAAAAATTTAAATGAAGTCCGCAACACCGCCTTATCCTGATGAAAAATCAGAAAAGGAGATTCACAAGAAAGAGCAGATAACTCAGAAACTCTTCTAGCAGAAGAGATGGCCAAAAGGAACAACACTTTCCAAGAAAGTAATTTAATATTCAGAGAATGCATAGGTTCAAACGGAGGAGAAAGCCTGAATAAAACAATGAATATCAGGATGATTAGCAATCTTTCTGTGAAAAAGAACAGAAAGAGCAGAGATTTGACCTTTCAAAGAGCTTGCAGACAAACCCTTATCCAAACCATCCTGAAGAAACTGTAAAATTCTAGGAATTCTAAAAGAATGCCAAGAGAATTTATGAGAAGAACACCAAGAAATGTAAGTCTTCCAGACTCTGTAATAAATCTTTCTAGACACAGATTTACGAGCCTGTATCATAGTATTAATCACTGAGTCAGAGAAACCTCTATGACTAAGAATCAAGCGTTCAATCTCCATACCTTCAAATTTAATGATTTGAGATCCTGATGGAAAAATGGACCTTGAGATAGGTCTGGCCTTAACGGAAGTGTCCAAGGTTGGCAACTTGCCATCCGAACGAGATCCACATTCCAAAACCTGTGAGGCCATGCTGGAGCCACCAGCAATACAAAAGAACGTTCCATTAGAATTTTGGAAATCACTCTTGGAAGAAGAACTAGAGGCGGAAAGATATAAGCAGGTTGATAATTCCAAGGAAGCGACAACGCGTCCACTGCTTCCGCCTGAGGATCCCTGGATCTGGACAGATACCTGGGAAGTTTCTTGTTTAGATGAGAGGCCATCAAATCTATTTCTGGAAGTCCCCAGATTTGAACAATCTGAAGAAATACCTCTGGGTGAAGAGACCATTCGCCCGGATGTAACGTCTGGCGACAGATAATCCGCTTCCCAATTGTCTACACCTGGGATGTGAACCGCAGAGATTAAACAGGAGCTGGATTCCGCCCATACAAGTATCCGAGATACTTCTTTCATAGCCTGAGGACTGTGAGTCCCACCTTGATGATTGACATACGCCACGGTTGTGACATTGTCTGTCTGAAAACAAATAAACGATTCTCTCTTCAGAAGAGGCCAGAACTGAAGAGCTCTGAAAATCGCACAGAGTTCCAAAATGTTGATTGGTAATTTCGCCTCCTTAAATTCCCAAACCCCCTGCGCTGTCACAAATCCCCATACAGCTCCCCAACCTGTAAGACTCGCATCTGTTGAGATCACAGTCCAGGTTGGATGAACAAAAGAGGCCCCTTGAATTAAACGATGGTGATCCAACCACCAAGTCAGAGAAGATCGAACATTGGGATTTAAGGATATTAATTGTGATATCTTTGTATAATCCCTGCACCACTGGTTCAGCATACAAAGCTGGAGAGGTCTCATGTGAAAACAAGCAAAAGGGATCGCGTCCGATGCAGCAGTCATGAGACCTAGAATTTCCATGCACAAAGCTACCGAAGGGAATGATTGAGACTGAAGGTTTTGACAAGCTGAAACCAACTTCAGACGTCTCTTTTCTGTTAGAGACAAAGTCATGGACACTGAATCTATTTAAAAACCCAAAAAGGTTACCTTTGTCTGAGGAATCAAGGAACTCTTTGGTAAATTGATCCACCAACCATGTATTTAAAGAAACACCACAAGTTGATTCGTATGAGATTCTGCAGAATGTAAAGACTGAGCAAGTACCAAGATATCGTCCAAATAAGGAAATACCGCAATACCCTGTTCTCTGATTACAGAGAGAAGGGCACCGAGAAACTTTGAAGAGATCCTTGGAGCTGTTGCTAGGCCAAACGGAAGGGCAACAAACTGGTAATGCTTGTCTAGAAAAGAGAATCTCAGGAACTAATAGTGATCTGGATGAATTGGAATATGAAGATATGCATCCTGTAAGTCTATTGTAGACATATAATGCCCTTGCTGAACAAAAGGCAGAATAGTCCTTATAGTCACCATTTTGAATGTTGGTATCCTTACATAACAATTCAATATTTTTAGATCCAGAACTGGTCTGAAGGAATTCTCCTTCTTTGGTACAATGAATAGATTTGAGTAAAACCCCAGACCCCAGTTCCAGAACTGGAACTGGCACAATTACCCCTGCCAACTCTAGATCTGAAACACATTTCAGAAATGCCTGAGCCTTCACTGGGTTTACTGGAATACGAGAGAGAAAAAATCTTCTCACAGGAGGTCTTATCTTGAAACCTATTCTGTATCCTTGAGAAAAGACTGAATCGAATTGATCCAAATATCTTTGAAAAATAGTAACCTGCCCCCTACCAGCTGTACCTTCATGCGGATTTAGGAGCTGGTTTTGACTTTCTAAAAGGCTTGGATTTATTCCAAACGGAAACCGTTCCTTTAGGGGAAGGGTCAGGCTTCTGTTCTTTATTCTGACAAAAGGAACGAAAACGATTAGCAGCCCTGTATTTACCTTTAGATTTTTTGTCCTGAGGCAAAAAGGTTCCTTTCCCCCAGTAACAGTTGAAATAATAGAATCCAACTGTGAACCAAAATAATTTATTACCTTGGAAAGAAAGAGAAAGCAAAGTTGACTTAGAAGTCATATCTGCATTCCAAGATTTAAGCCATAAAGCTCTTCTAGCTAAAATAGCTAAAGACATATCTGACATCAATTCTAATGATATCAAAAATGGCATCACAAATAAAGTTATTAGCATGTTGAAGAAGTTTAACAATGCTATAAGCAATATGGTCTGACACTTGTTGCGCTAAAGCCTCCAACCAGAAAGTGGAAGCTGCAGCAACATCAGCCAAAGAAATAGCAGGTCTAAGAAGATTACCTGAACATAAATAAGCTCTCCTTAGAAAGGATTCAAGCTTCCTGTCTAAAGGATCCTTAAAGGAAGTACTATCCGCCGTAGGAATAGTAGTACGTTTAGCAAGAGTAGAAATAGCCCCATCAACTGTAGGGATTTTGTCCCAAAATTCTAATCTATCAGATGGCACAGGGTACAATTTCCTAAACCTTTGAGAAGGAGTAAATGAAGTACCCAGACTATTCCATTCCCTAGAAATTACTTCTGAAATAGCATCAGGAACTGGAAAAACTTCAGGAATAACTACATGAGGTTTGAAAACCGAATTTAAACGCTTAGTAGATTTAGTATCAAGAGGACTAGACTCCTCCATATCTAATGCAATCAACACTTCTTTAAGTAAAGAACGAATAAACTCCATCTTAAATAAATATGAATATTTATCAGTGTCAATATCTGAGGCAGAATCTTCTGAACCAGATAGATCCTCATCAGAAACAGATAAGTCAGAATGATGGCGGTCACTTAAAAATTCATCTGAAATATGAGAAGTTTTAAAAGACCTTTTACGCTTACTGGAAGGAGGAATAATAGACAGAGCCTTCCTAATAGATTTAGAAACGAATTCTTTTACATTAACAGGGACATCCTGAACATTAGATGTTGAAGGAACAACAACAGGTAATGGATTATTACTAATGGAAACACAATCTGCATTAGAGAGTTTATCATGACAGTTATCACAAACAGCCGGAGGAACAGTTACCAAAAGTTTACAACAGATGCACTTAACTTTGGTAGAACCAGCATCAGGCAGCGTCTTTCCAGAAGTAGATTCTGATCCAGGGTCATGTTGAGACATCTTGCAATATGTAATAGAAAAACAACATATAAAGCAAAATTGATCAAATTCCTTAAATGACAGTTTCAGGAATGGGAAAAAATGCCAAATGAACAAGCCTCTAGCAACCAGAAGCAATGAAAAATGAGACTGAAATAATGTGAAAAAAAGGTGGAGACAAGAATGACGCCCACATTTTTTGGCGCCAAGAATGACGCCCACATTATTGGCGCCAAGTACAACGCCCATATTTTTTGGCGCCGAGTATGACGCCACATCCTGTGACGCCGAAAAAAAATGACGCCCACAATTTTGGCGCAAAAAAACGTCTGAACGTCAAAAAGGACGCAACCATGCACAAACTTCCGGCGTCAATTAGGGCGCCGGAAATGACAATTTTTGCGCCAAAAAAGTCAGCGCCAAGAATGACGCAATAAATTGAAGCATTTTCAGCCCCCGCAAGCCTAACAGCCCACAGGGAAAAAAAGTCAATTGAAAAAACAGAATTTATGTTTACCTGATAAATTTCTTTCTCCAACGGTGTGTCCGGTCCACGGCGTCATCCTTACTTGTGGGATATTCTCTTCCCCAACAGGAAATGGCAAAGAGCCCAGCAAAGCTGGTCACATGATCCCTCCTAGGCTCCGCCTACCCCAGTCATTCGACCGACGTTAAGGAGGAATAATAGCATAGGAGAAACCATATGGTACCGTGGTGACTGTAGTTAAAGAAAATAAATTATCAGACCTGATTAAAAAACCAGGGCGGGCCGTGGACCGGACACACCGTTGGAGAAAGAAATTTATCAGGTAAACATAAATTCTGTTTTCTCCAACATAGGTGTGTCCGGTCCACGGCGTCATCCTTACTTGTGGGAACCAATACCAAAGCTTTAGGACACGGATGAAGGGAGGGAGCAAATCAGGTCACCTAAATGGAAGGCACCACGGCTTGCAAAACCTTTCTCCCAAAAATAGCCTCAGAAGAAGCAAAAGTATCAAACTTGTAAAATTTGGTAAAAGTGTGCAGTGAAGACCAAGTCGCTGCCCTACATATCTGATCAACAGAAGCCTCGTTCTTGAAGGCCCATGTGGAAGCCACAGCCCTAGTGGAATGAGCTGTGATTCTTTCGGGAGGCTGCCGTCCGGCAGTCTCGTAAGCCAATCTGATGATGCTTTTAATCCAAAAAGAGAGAGAGGTAGAAGTTGCTTTTTGACCTCTCCTCTTACCTGAATAAACAACAAACAAGGAAGATGTTTGTCTAAAATCCTTTGTAGCATCTAAATAGATTTTTAGAGCGCGAACAACATCCAAATTGTGCAACAAGCGTTCCTTCTTTGAAACTGGTTTCGGACACAGAGAAGGTACGATAATCTCCTGGTTAATGTTTTTGTTAGAAACAACTTTTGGAAGAAAACCAGGTTTAGTACGTAAAACCACCTTATCTGCATGGAACACCAGATAAGGAGGAGAACACTGCAGAGCAGATAATTCTGAAACTCTTCTAGCAGAAGAAATTGCAACTAAAAACAAAACTTTCCAAGATAATAACTTAATATCAACGGAATGTAAGGGTTCAAACGGAACCCCCTGAAGAACTGAAAGAACTAAATTGAGACTCCAAGGAGGAGTCAAAGGTTTGTAAACAGGCTTGATTCTAACCAGAGCCTGAACAAAGGCTTGAACATCTGGCACAGCTGCCAGTTTTTTGTGAAGTAACACCGACAAGGCAGAAATCTGTCCCTTCAGGGAACTTGCCGATAATCCTTTTTCCAATCCTTCTTGAAGGAAGGATAGAATCCTAGGAATCTTAACCTTGTCCCAAGGGAATCCTTTAGATTCACACCAACAGATATATTTTTTCCAAATTTTGTGGTAAATCTTTCTAGTTACAGGCTTTCTGGCCTGAACAAGAGTATCGATAACAGAATCTGAGAAACCTCGCTTCGATAAAATCAAGCGTTCAATCTCCAAGCAGTCAGCTGGAGTGAAACCAGATTCGGATGTTCGAACGGACCCTGAACAAGAAGGTCTCGTCTCAAAGGTAGCTTCCAAGGTGGAGCCGATGACATATTCACCAGATCTGCATACCAAGTCCTGCGTGGCCACGCAGGAGCTATCAAGATCACCGACGCCCTCTCCTGATTGATCCTGGCTACCAGCCTGGGGATGAGAGGAAACGGCGGGAACACATAAGCTAGTTTGAAGGTCCAAGGTGCTACTAGTGCATCCACTAGAGCCGCCTTGGGATCCCTGGATCTGGACCCGTAGCAAGGAACTTTGAAGTTCTGACGAGAGGCCATCAGATCCATGTCTGGAATGCCCCATAGTTGAGTGACTTGGGCAAAGATTTCCGGATGGAGTTGCTGAGACCCAACCAAGCCCAAAGGGGAATACGATACCAAATGACGCCTTCAGAAAGTCTTTTCTAAGTATCAGAGCTCCTCTCACATGCGACTGCATGCCATGCCTCTCAAAAACAAGTGCGCCACACCGGCGCGAAAATGAGACTCTGCTTATGCTTTGGGAAAGCCCCTAAGAAATAAGGTGTCTAATACAGTGCCTGCCGATATTATTATATCAAAATACCCAGATAAAATGATTCCTCAAGGCTAAATATGTGCTAATAATGAATCGATTTAGCCCAGAAAAGTCTACAGTCTAAATAAGCCCTTGTAAAGCCCTTATTTACGATCGTAATAAATATGGCTTACCGGATCCCATAGGGAAAATGACAGCTTCCAGCATTACATCGTCTTGTTAGAATGTGTCATACCTCAAGCAGCAAGAGACTGCACACTGTTCCCCCAACTGAAGTTAATTGCTCTCAACAGTCCTGTGTGGAACAGCCATGGATTTTAGTTACGGTTGCTAAAATCATTTTCCTCATACAAACAGAAATCTTCATCTCTTTTCTGTTTCTGAGTAAATAGTACATACCAGCACTATTTCAAAATAACAAACTCTTGATTGAATAATAAAAAACTACAGTTAAACACTAAAAAACTCTAAGCCATCTCCGTGGAGATGTTGCCTGTACAACGGCAAAGAGAATGACTGGGGTAGGCGGAGCCTAGGAGGGATCATGTGACCAGCTTTGCTGGGCTCTTTGCCATTTCCTGTTGGGGAAGAGAATATCCCACAAGTAAGGATGACGCCGTGGACCGGACACACCTATGTTGGAGAAAAATTCTTTTAAAGGTAAGAAAAAAATATTTCATATGCATTATCCCAAATAATGAAACTGACTGTCTGAAATAAGGAATACTGATTATCCTGAATCATGGCAAATATAAGTTTAAACACATATATTTAGCACTTTAAATATAAAGTGCCCAACCATAGCTTAGAGTGTCAAAAAATAAGACTTACTTACCCTAAGACACTCATCTACATATAGTAGACAGCCAAACCAGTACTGAAACGAGAATCAGTAGAGGTAATGGTATATAAGAGTATATCGTCGATCTGAAAAGGGAGGTAAGAGATGAATCTCTACGACCGATAACAGAGAACCTATGAAATAGATCCCCTAGAGGAAGACCATTGAAATCAAATAGGCAATACTCTCTTCACATCCCTCTGACAGGAAAACCGGGCTCCAGCCTGCTGCGAAGCGCATATCAACGTAGAATCTAGCACAAACTTACTTCACCACCTCCATGGGAGGCAAAGTTTTTAAAACTGAATTGTGGGTGTGGTGAGGGGTGTATTTATAGGCATTTTAAGGTTTGGGAAACTTTGCCCCTCCTGGTAGGAATGTATATCCCATACGTCAATAGCTCATGGACTCTTGCTAATTACATGAAAGAAATAAGACTCCAAGGAGGAGAAATTTATTAAATAACAGGTTTAATAAGAACTAAAGCCTGTACAAAACAGTGTATATCAGGAAGTATAGCAATCTTTCAGTGAAAAACAGAAATAGCGAAGATTTGTCCATTCAAGGAACTTGCAGACAAACCCTTATCCAAACCGTCCTGAAGAAACTGTAAAATTCTAGGAATTCTAAAAGAATGCCAGGAGATTTTGAGAAGAACACCATGAAATGTAAGTCTTCCAAACTCTATAATAAATCTTTCTAGAAACAGATTTACGAGCTTGTAACATAGTATTAATCACTGAGTCAGAGAAACCTCTATGACTTCGTACTAAGCGTTCCATTTCCATACCTTCAAATTTAATGATTTGAGATCCTGATGGAAAAACGGACCTTGAGATAGTAGGTCTGGCCGAACGGAAGTGGCCAAGGCAGGCAACTGGACATCCGAACCAGATCCGCATACCAAAACCTGGTGGCCATGCTGGAGCCACCAGCAACACAAATGATTGTTCCATGATGATTTTAGCGATCACTCTTGGGAGAACTAGAGGTGGGAAAATGTAAGCAGGATGAAAACACCAAAGTAGTATCAGCGCATCCACTGCTTCCGCCTGAACATCCCTGAACCTGGACAGGTATCTTGGAAGTTTCTTGTTTAGATGAGGCCATGAGATCTATCTCTGGAAGCCCACACAACTTAATCTGAGAAAACACATCTGGATGGAGAGACCACTCCCCTGGAAGTAAAGTCTGGCGGCTGAGATAATCCGCCTCCCAATTGTCTACACCTGGGATATGCACCGCAGAGATCAGACAATAGCTAGATTGCGCCCAAACAAGTATCCAAGATACTTCTTTCATAGCTTGGGGACTGTGAGTCCCACCCTGATGATTGACATATGCCACTGTTGTGATATTGTCTGTCTGAAAACAAATGAATGGTTCTCTTTAGCAGAGGCCAAAACTGAAGAGCTCTGAAAATTGCACGGAGTTCTAAAATATTTATTGGTAATCTCGCCTCTTGAGATTTCCAAACCCCTTGTGCTGTCAGAGATCCTCAAACAGCTCCCCAACCTGAAAGACTCGCATCTGTTGTGATCACAGTCCAGGTTGGCCGAACAAAAGAGGCCCCTTGAACTAAACGAAGGTGATCTATCCACCATGTCAGAGTGTCGTACATTGATTAAGCATACAAAGCTGTAGATGTCTCATGTGAAAACGAGCAAAGGGGATCGCGTCCGATGCTGCAGTTATGAGACCTAAAACTTCCATGCATATAGCCACTGAAGGGAATGACCGAGACCGAAGGTGCCGGCATGCTGCAACCAATTTTAAAAGTCTCTTGTCTGTTAGAGACAGAGTCATGGACACTGAATCTATCTAGAAGCCTAAAAAGGTGCCCCTTGTCTGAGGAATCAAACTTATGGTTGGAGGATCAATTTACCAAGTACTCTTACATAACGATTCAAAATTTTCTGATCCAGAACTGGTCTGAATAAATTTTCCTTCTTTGGTACAATGAATAGATTTGAATAAAACCCCAAACCTTGTTCCTAAGGAGGAACTGGCATGATTACCCCTGAAGACTCCAGGTCTGAAACACACTTCAGGCTCTGAATCCATTGATTTTGGACAGATTTTATCCAAATATCCTTGAAAAACCTTAATCTGCCCTCTACCAGCTGAGCTGGAATGAGGGCCGCATATTCATGCGGACTTAGGGGCTGACTTTGGTTTCCTAAATGGCTTGGATTTATTCCAATTTGAGGAAGGCTTCCAAATGGAAGCAGACTCCTTGGGGAGAGGATTGAGTTTTTGTTCCTTATTCTGACAAAAGGAACAAAAAAGATTAGAAGCCTTAGATTTACCCTTAGGTTTTTTTAATCCTGAGGAAGAAAAACTCCCTTCCCCCAGTGACAGTTGAAATAATAGAATCCAACTGAGAACCAAATAAATTATTACCTTGGATAGAAAGGGATGGTAATCTAGATTTAGATGTCATATCAACATTCCAAGATTTAAGCCACAAAGCTCTTCTAGCTAAAAAAGCTAAAGACATAGATCTAACATCAATTTAGATATCAAAAATTGCATCACAAATAAAATGATTAGCATATTGCAATAGGCGAATAATGCTAGATAAGTCAGAATCCAATTCCTGTTGCGCTAAATTCTCCAACCAGAAGGTTGATGCAGCCGCAACATCAGCCAAAGAAATTACAGGTCTGAGAAAATGACCTGAATATAAATAGGCCTTAAAGGAAGTACCATCTTCCATAGGAATAGTGGTACGTTTAGCAAGAGTAGAAATAGCCCCATCAACTTGGGGATTTTTTCCCAAAACTCTATAGATTTTGCTGGTAAAGGATACAATTTTTTAAACCTTGAAGAAGGAATAAAAGTACCACCTGGCTTATTCCATTCCATAGAAATCATATCAGAAATAGCCTCAGGAATAGGAAAAACCCCTGGAGAAACCACAAGAGGTTTAAAAACAGCATTTAAACGTTTATTCGACTGAACGTCAAGAGGACTGGTTACCTCAATATCTTCTTTTAATAAAGAACGCATATACTCTATCTTAAATAAATAAGTAGATTTGTCAGTGTCAATGTCTGAGGAAGGATCTTCTGTATCAGATAGATCCTCATCAGAAGAGGATAAATTATGTTGTTGATCATTTGAAATTTCATCAACTAAATGAGAAGTTTTAAAAGACCTTTTACGTTTATTAGAAGGTGGAAATGCAGACAAAGCCTTCAGGATAGAATCAGAAACAAAATTCTTTAAAATTTACAGGTATATCATGCACATTAGAAGTTGAAGGAACTGCAACTAGCAATGTACTATTACTGATGGATACACTATCTGCATGTAAAAGTTTATCATGACAACTATTACAAATGACATTCGGCGAAATCATTTCTACAATTTTACAACAAATGCACTTAGCTTTGGTAGAACCGATGTCAGGCAGCAATGTTCCAGCAGAAACTTCTGAGGCAGGATCAGATTGAGACATCTTGCAAAATGTAAGAGAAAAAACAACATATAAAGCAAAATTATCTATTTCCTTATATGACAGTTTCAGGAATGGGGAAAAAATGCAAATAGCATAGCCCCCTGATAGAGAAAAAGGCAAGAGGCAAACATCAATGGGGTATTGAAATAATGAAAAAAGCGTCACTAATGACGCAACCATGTGAAAGGTCTCGGCGTCAAGTATGACGCCGGAAATGACGAAGTTGCGTCAGACGTATTTTTTTTGTGCCAAGAATGACGCAATAAAGTTTAGCATTTGACGCACCCGCAGGCCTAATACCGCCCACAATTTGCAAGTAGTAGTCAATTGAAAAA
Source organism: Bombina bombina (assembly GCF_027579735.1). Classification (NCBI taxonomy): domain Eukaryota; kingdom Metazoa; phylum Chordata; class Amphibia; order Anura; family Bombinatoridae; genus Bombina; species Bombina bombina. Next base: position 1,058,896,110 of record NC_069499.1, read on the forward strand.
AAGACTAAACCCCAGGTAAGAAATTAATTTCTAAAAAAAAAATGTTTATATTCCCCAAATATGAAACTGACAGTCTGCAGAAGAAAATACATGAACCTGACTCATGGCAAATATAAGTACAATACTTATATTTAGAACTTTATATAAATGCATAAAGTGCCAAACCATAGCTGAGGTGTCTTAAGTAATAAAAAAACATACTTACCAAAAGACACCCATCCACATATAGCAGATAGCCAAACCAGTACTGAAACAGTTATCAGTAGAGGTAATGGTAAATTGAGAGTATATCGTCGATCTGAAAAGGGAGATAGGAGATGAATCTCTACGACAGATAACATAGAACCTATGAAATAGACCCCCGTTAGGGAAATAATCATATTCAATAAGTGATACTCCCTTCACATCCCTCTGACATCCGCTGTACTCTGAGAGGAATCGGGCTTCAACAATGCTGAGAAGCGCATATCAATGTAGAAATCTTAGCACAAACTTACTTCACCTCCATAGGAGGCAAAGTTTGTAAAACTGAATTGTGGGTGTGGTGAGGGGTGTATTTATAGGCATTTTGAGGTTTGGGAAACTTTGCCCCTCCTGGTAGGATTGTATATCCCATATGTCACTAGATCATGGACTCTTGCCAATTACATGAAAGAAATATTTGTTCAGCTTACTAGACTTCTTAGGGACAACCACTACCGTGGAGTCACTGTCATCCAAAGTAGCTAAAACCTCCTTAAGTAAAAGACAGAGGTTTTATAGTTTAAATCTCAAAGATACAACTTCAGTATCAGCAAGGGGAATTACACTTTCTGAATCTAAAATTTCACCTTCAGATGCTACAGCGGTATCCTCTTCAGGCCTCTGGGAGGGAACCTCCGAAATTGCAACAATTGCGCCAGAAACCTCTCTTACTGAGCGTCTGAATTTCCTCTTACGGTTTCCCTGCAACATAGGAAAAGCAGACAGCGCATCAGAAATTGTAGAAGACATGAGATGCAAAGTCCTTTAAAGTAACTCCAGCAGGAGCTACAGAGGAGGCGCAGGGCACTGCTTGTGAGGGCGGTAGAACGTGGAGCGCTTGAGGAGAGCGCTCCGGCATATATTGTACCTCATCATTATATACCTGGACAACATCCGCTTTAAAAGTCCTCTCAATACATGAGGGAAAGAAAGGTATTGGTGGTTCCACAAAGGCATTAAAACACAAAGAGCAAGGAACATTTTGCAAAGTCCCTTGATCCATACTGGTCCACACTTGGCAAATTATCAAGTAAAGACCTTAAAATTTAGTAAAAAATATTAATCTCAAAAAACGTTACCGTTTCTTTAATTTCAGGCTATCAAACACCACCAAAATGTGATTACAGATACCTCCACACCTCAGCAATACTGCTGAGGCGCCTACCTCACTGGCCAAAAGATGAAAAAATCTTCCCTCTACGTAATAAGCGATCCACTATGCTGCAGAAAGAAACGTCACCACAGTCCGGTCCTAGGAACGCATGTCTAGCACGGAACATGCGCTCCTAGACAGGAATAGACAAATCCACTCGATATGTCCCCCAGACTGAGGCGCATAGAAGTGGCGGGCAAAACAAACAGATCCGCCCATCGTGGGCGTAGCCCAAAGTAAAAGCTTTCTTCCAGGGGAAATTACTCATGTTAACCCCTTAGAGAAGAAACCACTGTAGCCAATATTAAAGCCCTCTAACCAGCCCCAGTGGCTGCTATAAAATGATGTCTACAGTCCTCTCCACCAAGGAGAGTTCATAATAAGTAATAAAGTGCCCCATTTATCTTAAGCCCCTTTATATCGTGTATAAGGTAGTTCCAATGTGCTTACTTTCTTCCGAGTTGTTTCTTCTCCTGTTCCCAGAAAAATAAAATTAGCACTTACCTCATATTACTGCCTGACAACAAGGCAGTTCACAGGTTTGAGAGGTCCTCTTCCTCACATCGACCTGTAGAAAAATCAAAGACTGAGTCATATCCCTCAGACTATAGGAAATTAGGGAAGCATTAAATATGGGAGGCGCAGTGAGAATAATGTCCCACAAGTTCCCATTACTCTAAAGCCACCAATGCTCTACTGAAGAGACTGATATGGACTACGGCTACACCCTAGACAAAGCAGTACAATCCTGCACCACTTTAAAAATAATAAAGTCTTGATTGAAGAATCTAATCTAACACCTCACTTTACCACTTCCTATCACCAAGGTAGGCAAAGAAAATGACTGGGGTGGGACGGAAGGGCGGAGCTCTTTAACAGCTTTGCTGTGGTGCTCTTTGCCACCTCCTGCTGACCAGGAGGTAAATATCCCATTAGTAATTAGGATGATCCGTGGAATCGTGTCATTAAATTAAAAAAATTTCCGTGTGGGAAAGAAGGCGCCAGGACCAGAATGTCGTCTAGATAGGGCGCCACTGCAATAACCCGTAATGGGAGCACCGCCAAAAGGGATCCCAGAACAATTGAGAAAATTCTATGAGCTGTTACAAGGCCGAAAGGAAGAGCCACGAATTGGAAGCGTTTGTCTAGAAATGCAAACCTTAGAAACTTGTGATGATCCCTGTGAATGGGAACATGCAGGTACGCGTCCTTTAAATCCACTGTTGTCATAAATTGACCCTCTTGGACCAAAGGAAGAATGGAACGAATAGTTTCCATCTTGAAGGACGGTACTCTGAGGAATTTGTTCAGACTCTTGAGGTCTAAAATTGGTCTGAAGGTTCCCTCCTTTTTGGGAACCGCGAACAGATTGGAATAGAACCCCAGACCCCGTTCCTGCATCGGAACAGGAACCATCACTCCCAGGTCGGAGAAGTCCCGTACACAGTGTAAGAACGCCTCTTTTTGTCTGGTCTACAGATAATCTTGAAAGCAGAAACCTGCCTCTGGGAGGAAAATTCTTGAACTCTAGTTTGTATCCCAGGGACACTATGCCCACTGCCCAGGGATCTTGAACATCTCAAACCCAAGCCTGAGCGAAGAAAGGAAAGCCTGCCCCCCACAAGATCCTGGTCCTTCATGCTGTCTTGGAACAAGGGAAAACAATCCAAAAAGCCTGCTATTGAATCAAAGACTGATTGGATCTCCAGTAAGGCTTAGATTGTTCTTGCTTGGAAAATGAAGCTTAAGAGTTTCCCTTGAAATTTCGAAAGGAACGAAAATTACTCTGATGTCCCTTTTGTTTGTTTCTCTTACCCTGAGGGAGATGATGACCCTTTGCTCCCGTAATATCAGAGATTATTTCCGTCAAACACGGTCTGGGCCTGTGGAAAAAAGGATAAAGACTGAGTAATTTTACTCAGGCTTCCAAAGTTAGGGCAGCATCAGTATATGGGAGGCGCAGTGAGAATTATGTCCCACAAGTTCCCATTGCTCTAAAGCCACCACTGCTCTACTGAAGAGACTGATGTGGACTACGGCTACACCCTAAGACAAAGCAGGACAATCCTGCACTACTTAGAAAAAGATTCTTCAAGCAAGATTTTATTATTTTTTAACACCTAACTTTACCACTTCCTTGCTCTAACATAGGCAAAGAGAATGACTGGGGTGGGAGGGAAGGGAGGCAATATTTAACAGCTTTGCCGGATAGTAATTAGATGATCCGTGGACTCATCGTGTCATTAGAAAGAAAAAGTTTGGAGATAGCATTTGTGGACAGAACAGTAATAACAATAATAAAATACATTAAGCAACTGCCTCCACACAAACAAATAAATACACTCTCTCGAAAAGATGAGCACAATCTTACGATTTTTTTTCAAGCTGCCAGGGTGCACTTTTAAAAACGTATCCAAAGATCCATCAAAGAAAAGGCACTCACTGGTCTTCGTAAAAACATAATTTATGTAAGAACTTACCTGATAAATTCATTTCTTTCATATTAGCAAGAGTCCATGAGCTATTGACGTATGGGATATACATTCCTACCAGGAGGGGCAAAGTTTCCCAAACCTCAAAATGCCTACAAATACACCCCTCACCACACCCACAAATCAGTTTAACGAATAGCCAAGAAGTGGGGTGATAAGAAAAAAGTGCGAAGCATAAATATAAGGAATTGGAATAATTGTGCATTATACAAAAAAATGATAACCACCACAAAAAAAGGGTGGGCCTCATGGACTCTTGCTAATATGAAAGAAATGAATTTATCAGGTAAGTTCTTACATAAATTATGTTTTCTTTCATGTAATTAGCAAGAGTCCATGAGCTAGTGACGTATGGGATAATGACTACCCAAGATGTGGATCTTTCCACGCAAGAGTCACTAGAGAGGGAGGGATAAAATAAAGACAGCCAATTCCTGCTGAAAATAATCCACACCCAAAATAAAGTTTAATGAAAAACAAACAGAAGATTCAAACTGAAACCGCTGCCTGAAGTACTTTTCTACCAAAAACTGCTTCAGAAGAAGAAAATACATCAAAATGGTAGAATTTAGTAAAAGTATGCAAAGAGGACCAAGTTGCTGCTTTGCAAATCTGATCAACCGAAGCTTCATTCTTAAACGCCCAGGAAGTAGAAACTGACCTAGTAGAATGAGCTGTAATCCTTTGAGGCGGAGTTTTACCCGACTCGACATAGGCATGATGAATTAAAGATTTCAACCAAGATGCCAAAGAAAAGGCAGAAGCTTTCTGGCCTTTTCTAGAACCGGAAAAGATAACAAATAGACTAGAAGTCTTTCGGATAGACTTAGTAGCTTCAACATAATATTTTAAAGCTCTAACAACATCCAAAGAATGCAATGATTTCTCCTTAGAATTCTTAGGATTAGGACATAATGAGGGAACCACAATTTCTCTACTAATGTTGTTGGAATTCACAACCTTAGGTAAAAAAAAATCAAAAGAAGTTCGCAACACCGCCTTATCCTGATGAAAAATCAGAAAAGGAGACTCACAAGAAAGAGCAGATAATTCAGAGACTCTTCTGGCAGAAGAGATCGCCAAAAGGAACAAAACTTTCCAAGAAAGTAATTTAATGTCCAATGAATGCATGGGTTCAAAAGGAGGAGCTTGAAGAGCCCCCAGAACCAAATTCAAACTCCAAGGAGGAGAAATTGACTTAATGACAGGTTTTATACGAACCAAAGCTTGTACAAAACAATGAATATCAGGAAGATTAGCGATCTTTCTGTGAAAAAGAACAGAAAGAGCAGAGATTTGTCCTTTCAAAGAACTTGCGGATAAACCTTTATCTAAACCATCCTGAAGAAACTGTAAAATTCTCGGAATTCTAAAAGAATGCCAAGAAAAATGATGAGAAAGACACCAAGAAATATAAATCTTCCAGACTCTATAATATATCTCTCTAGATACAGATTTACGAGCCTGTAACATAGTATTAATCACAGAGTCAGAGAAACCTCTTTGACTAAGAATCAAGCGTTCAATCTCCATACCTTTAAATTTAAGGATTTGAGATCCTGATGGAAAAAAGGACCTTGCGACAGAAGGTCTGGTCTTAGCGGAAGAGTCCACGGATGGCAAGAGGCCATCCGGACAAGATCCGCATACCAAAACCTGTGAGGCCATGCCGGAGCTACCAGCAGAACAAACGAGCATTCCTTCAGAATCTTGGAGATTACTCTTGGAAGAAGAACTAGAGGCGGAAAGATATAGGCAGGATGATACCTCCAAGGAAGTGATAATGCATCCACTGCTTCCGCCTGAGGATCCCGGGATCTGGACAGATACCTGGGAAGTTTCTTGTTTAGATGAGACGCCATCAGATCTATTTCTGGAAGCTCCCACATTTGAACAATCTGAAGAAATACCTCCGGGTGAAGAGACCATTCTCCCGGATGCAACGTTTGGCGACTGAGATAATCCGCTTCCCAATTGTCTATACCTGGGATATGAACCGCAGAGATTAGACAGGAGCTGGATTCCGCCCAAACCAGAATTCGAGATACTTCTTTCATAGCCAGAGGACTGTGAGTCCCTCCTTGATGATTGATGTATGCCACAGTTGTGACATTGTCTGTCTGAAAACAAATGAACGATTCTCTCTTCAGAAGAGGCCAAGACTGAAGAGCTCTGAAAATTGCACGGAGTTCCAAAATATTGATCGGTAATCTCACCTCCTGAGATTCCCAAACTCCTTGTGCCGTCAGAGATCCCCACACAGCTCCCCAACCTGTAAGACTTGCATCTGTTGAAATTACAGTCCAGGTCGGAAGAACAAAAGAAGCCCCCTGAATTAAACGATGGTGATCTGTCCACCACGTTAGAGTGTCGTACAATCGGTTTTAAAGATATTAATTGAGATATCTTTGTGTAATCCCTGCACCATTGATTCAGCATACAGAGCTGAAGAGGTCGCATGTGAAAACGAGCAAAGGGGATCGCGTCCGATGCAGCAGTCATAAGACCTAGAATTTCCATGCATAAGGCTACCGAAGGGAATGATTGTGACTGAAGGTTTCGACAAGCTGAAATCAAGTTTAGACGTCTCTTGTCTGTCAAAGACAGAGTCATGGACACTGAATCTATCTGGAAACCTAGAAAGGTTACCCTTGTCTGAGGAGTCAATGAACTTTTTAGTGAATTGATCCTCCAACCATGATCTTGAAGAAACAACACAAGTCGATTCGTATGAGATTCTGCTAAATGTAAAGATTGAGCAAGTACCAAGATATCGTCCAAATAAGGAAATACCACAATACCCTGTTCTCTGATTACAGACAGAAAGGGCACCGAGAACCTTTGTAAAAATTCTTGGAGCTGTAGCTAGGCCAAACGGCAGAGCCACAAACTGGTAATGCTTGTCCAGAAAAGAGAATCTCAGGAACTGATAATGATCTGGATGAATCGGAATATGCAGATATGCATCCTGTAAATCTATTGTGGATATATAATGCCCTTGTTGAACAAAAAGCAAGATAGTCCTTACAGTTACCATTTTGAACGTTGGTATCCTTACATAACGATTCAATATTTTTAGATCCAGAACTGGTCTGAAGGAATTCTCCTTCTTTGGTACAATGAAGAGATTCAAATAAAACCCCAGCCCCTGTTCCAGAACTGGAACTGGCATAATTACTCCAGCCAACTCTAGATCTGAAACACATTTCAGAAATGCTTGAGCTTTCACTGGATTTACTGGGACACGGGAAAGAAAAAATCTCTTTGCAGGAGGTCTCATCTTGAAACCAATTCTGTACCCTTCTGAAACAATGTTCTGAATCCAAAGATTGTGAACAGATTTGATCTAAATTTCTTTGAAAAAACGTAACCTGCCCCCTACCAGCTGAGCTGGAATGAGGGCCGCACCTTCATGTGGACTTAGAAGCTGGCTTTGCTTTTCTAGAAGGCTTGGATTTATTCCAGACTGGAGATGGTTTCCAAACTGAAACTGCTCCTGAGGATGAAGGATCAGGCTTTTGTTCTTTGTTGAAACGAAAGGAACGAAAACGATTATTAGCCCTGTTTTTACCCTTAGATTTTTTTATCCTGTGGTAAAAAAGTTCCTTTCCCACCAGTAACAGTTGAAATAATAGAATCCAACTGAGAACCAAATAATTGTTACCCTGGAAAGAAATGGAAAGTGAGTCGATTTAGAAGACATATCAGCATTCCAAGTTTTAAGCCATAAAGCTCTTCTAGCTAAAATAGCTAGAGACATAAACCTGACATCAACTCTAATATCAAAAATGGCATCACAGATAAAATTATTAGCATGTTGAAGAAGAATAATAATATTATGAGAATCATGATCTGTTACTTGTTGCGCTAAAGTTTCCAACCAAAAAGTTGCAGCTGCAGCAACATCAGCCAATGATATAGCAGGTCTAAGAAGATTACCTGAACACAGATAAGCTTTTCTTAGAAAGGATTAAATTTTCCTATCTAAAGGATCCTTAAAGGAAGTACCATCTGACGTAGGAATAGTAGTACGTTTAGCAAGGGTAGAAATAGCCCCATCAACTTTAGGGATTTTGTCCCAAATTTCTAATCTGTCAGACGGCACAGGATATAATTGCTTAAAACGTTTAGAAGGAGTAAATGAATTACCCAAATTATTCCATTCTCTGGAAATTACTTCAGAAATAGCACCAGGAACAGGAAAAACTTCTGGAATAACCACAGGAGATTTAAAGACCTTATCTAAACGTTTAGATTTAGTATCAAGAGGACCAGAATCCTCAATTTCTAAAGCAATTAGTACTTCTTTAAGTAAAGAACGAATAAATTCCATTTTAAATAAATATGAAGATTTATCAGCATCAACCTCTGAGACAGAACCCTCTGAACCAGAAGAGTCATTAGAATCAGAATGATGTTCATTTAAAAATTCATCTGTATAAAGAGAAGTTTTAAAAGATTTTTTATGTTTACTAGGAGGAGGAATAACAGACATAGCCTTCTTGATGGATTCAGAAACAAAATCTCTTATGTTATCAGGAACATTCTGAACATTAGATGTTGATGGAACTGCAACAGGTAATGGTACATTACTAAAGGAAATATTATCTGCATTAACAAGTTTGTCATGACAATTAATACAAACAGCTGGAGGAACAGCTACCAAAAGTTTACAGCAGATACACTTAGCTTTGGTAGTTCCAGCACCAGACAGCGATTTTCCTGAAGTATCTTCTGACTCGGATGTAACGTGAGACATCTTGCAATATGTAAGAGAAAAAACAACATATAAAGCAAAATTGATCAAATTCCTTAAATGACAGTTTCAGGAATGGGAAAAAATGCCAAGGAACAAGCTTCTAGCAACCAGAAGCAAAGAAAAATGAGACTTAAATAATGTGGAGACAAAAGCGACGCCCATATTTTTTTAGCGCCAAATAAGACGCCCACATTATTTGGCGCCTAAATGCTTTTGGCGCCAAAAATGACGCCACGTCCGTAACGCCGACATTTTTGGCGCAAAAGAACGTCAAAAAATGACGCAACTTCCGGCGACACGTATGACGCCGGAAACAGAAAAGATTTTTTGCGCTAAAAAAGTCAGCGCCAAGAATGACGCAATAAAATGAAGCATTTTCAGCCCCCGCGAGCTTAACGGCCCACAGGGAAAAAAGTCAAATTTTTAAGGTAAGAAAAATAATTGATTCAAGTGCATTATCCCAAATATGAAACTGACTGTCTGAAAATAAGGAATGTTGAACATTCTGAGTCAAGGCAAATAAATGTTTGAATACATATATTTAGAACTTAATTAAAAAAGTACCCAACCATAGCTTAGAGTGTCACAGAAAATAAGATTTACTTACCCCAGGACACTCATCTACATGTTTGTAGAAAGCCAAACCAGTACTGAAACGAGAATCAGCAGAGGTAATGGTATATATAAGAGTATATCGTCGATCTGAAAAGGGAGGTAAGAGATGAATCTCTACGACCGATAACAGAGAACCTATGAAATAGACCCCGTAGAAGGAGATCACTGCATTCAAAATAGGCAATACTCTCCTCACATCCCTCTGACATTCACTGCACGCTGAGAGGAAAACCGGGCTCCAACCTGCTGCGGAGCGCATATCAACGTAGAATCTAGCACAAACTTACTTCACCACCTCCATAGGAGGCAAAGTTTGTAAAACTGATTTGTGGGTGTGGTGAGGGGTGTATTTGTAGGCATTTTGAGGTTTGGGAAACTTTACCCCTCCTGGTAGGAATGTATATCCCATACGTCACTAGCTCATGGACTCTTGCTAATTACATGAAAGAAAATTTTTTAATTCATCATATTGTTAAAAAGACATAACGTTTCGTTGTGTAGCCAAACCTTTGTCAAATGTCAAAATTGAGCTCCAAATCACGGACCCAAAAAAAGCATAACGTTACATACCTCCACCTGTCTTATATGCCGTCCCTAATCACCCATTAAAATCGACAGTTCCGCCGTACTGGCTCCTGGTGACGTCATCAAGCAACTGTAAAAGCGTGATACGTCATCGCCAAGTGGCTTACATTCCTTTACCTTGGTAACATACACATAGGTAAACCTACTTCTATAATCATGTATAGGGATTACACAAGTGCAATCATTGCTTAACATATACAACAACCTGAGTGCCATGATATCATGGTGAAATAATGCTCCATATAAAAACTTGTACAACGTACCTATATTATGGCATAACGCAATCATAAGAAGTACAAAGAACAAAAAACCATGTAATCAAAGCAACATAAGAGTCCATGTGAATCATAGCCATACGTGACGTGGCATGGTCAGCAATGATCCTCAAGCACTCATATGAAGCACTAATATCATCCCACTACAAAGATGATAATTGTTACAAATATTAATTGCTAAAATCATATTCAACACATATCACAAAAAATACATGGAAATACTAGCAACTGCATTTACACAGAGCAAACATCCAGCATGATGTTACTCATAATAGTTTTTATATGGAGCATTATTTCACCATGATAACATGGCACTCAGGTTGTTGTATATGTTAAGCACTGATAGCGGAACTGACGATTTTAATGGGTGATTAGGGACAACATATGTTGCATTGTTAAATATTAATTTTGACTTCCATTTCTCATTAAGAATTATACCAGGCATATATTGAGAATAAAAATGTTGAATTACCTGGAAGTTTAAACTGTAGAAGAGTTTTGCAATAAGAGTTAACGAGGAGAAGAGGACTTTCAAAGCACTGACATCATTTGCATGTGTACTACAAAGCTCAATGGTTGCCTATAAGGGGGAAAAAAATTGTAAAGAAAACATTAAACTACAACCAGAAACCATTAGTTTCATAACCCACTAAGTGTCTGGTGTTAAGTGTTTTATTACAATGGTCATACCTTAAAAAGGTTGGTCAACGGAGCAGCAAATGTGTCTAGCACAAGCTTAATCTCTGTCCAGAGCTCATTAGATTTAAACTCATGACGATACCTTACAAAAAGGGAAGAAAGCTGTAAATATAATTTAAAATCATTGAAGTATTACATATGCTCTGTTGTAATTTTTACTTGTCTCATAGAACGTTCCGTACCAGATTATACAGAACAATTTACATTTAAAATATAAACTACATAGGCAAAGTAGTAATAAAACAGTTTTGATTAAATTAAATGCTTGGATTGACCGTGCACATTTCTGCAATAAAGCTAGCTTTTAAACCAAGCTATTCTCAATAAGTTAATAAAAAAAAAAAAAAATACCTTTTAAACAGAGAGTGAGCAGTGCGAAGGACACCATTGATCACATGAAAATCACCGCTCTGAAAACGGTTCACCATTTCAGTCAGTAAATCAGGCCATTTCTGGGGGAAATCCTCCCTTCCAATGATACTTATGGCATCACTCAACTTGGAAAGAAGATTAAAAATATATATATAAAAATATAATATTTTTCATGTACACTACATATACTCAAACAATTTATACTTACCTGATAAATTATTTTCTTTCGGGATGATGATAGTCCATAGAGCTCAATAGCATGTGGGACATAATTCCTGCCACTAAGACAAGGCCAAGAACCCACACAAGAGCTTAAATTCCACCCACCTCTGCTCAGTTTAATGCATAGGCAAGCCGAGAAAAGGAAACGCAAGTAGGAAACAAAAGCATGGTCTAAAGGAGACACAAATTAGAATTGTTGCCCAAAAAATTGAAACGGGCGGGACCTATGGAATATAATCATCCTGAAAGAAAATAAGTTATCAGGAAAGCATACATTTTATTTTCTTTCGTATGTGGATAATCCATAGGGCTCCATAACATGTGGGATTAATACTCAAGCAGCTAGTACATGTTACGGAATGGGTGGGACAATTTTATGGTAGTTCCTGTTTGTCAGATACTGCAGCCTGAAGGGCTTTCCTGCCAAAAGCTGCTTGCAAAGAAGAAAAAAAAAATCAAAAGCGGTCATATTTTAAAAAAGGAATGCAGAGAAGATAATGTTGCATCTTTGGAGCCGATTTGCAAAACTGCATCATTTTTGAAGTCCCAGTAAGTAGCAACTGATCTTGTAGAATTAGCTATAGGTTTAAAAGGTGACTTTCCCATCACAAAGTAAGCCTTGTGAATTACCTGTTTAAGCCAAGAGGCTAAAGACACAGTAGTAGCAGCATTATGTCCTTTAAGAGTCACAGACTAGTGAACAAAACCTGGAAGTTAGTCTGAATTCCTTAGTAGCTTTAAGATAAACCCTGAATGGTCTGAAAATCAAAATTGTTAAAAAAAAAAAAAAAAAAAAAAAGAAGTTGTTCCTTAGCAGGATCCGGACACAAAGAAGGGACAACAGTTTACTAATGATATCTTATGAAGAAACCACCTTAAGGGTAAAAAAAAACAAAAAAAAAAAAAAAACAGAATTTATGTTTACCTGATAAATTTCTTTCTCCTACGGTGTGTCCGGTCCACGGCTTCACCCTTACTTGTGGGATATTCTCATTCCCTACAGGAAATGGCAAAGAGCACACAGCAAAGCTGTCCATATAGCCCCCCCTCTGGCTCCGCCCCCCAGTCATTCGACCGACGGTTAGGAGAAAAAGGAGAAACCATAAGGTGCCGTGGTGACTGTAGTGTACAAAAACAAAAATTTTAAACCTGACTAAAAGCCAGGGCGGGCCGTGGACCGGACACACCGTAGGAGAAAGAAATTTATCAGGTAAACAAATTCTGTTTTCTCCTACATTGGTGTGTGCGGTCCACGGCATCATCCTTACTTGTGGGAACCAATACCAAAGCTATAGGACACGGATGAAGGGAGGGAACAAGTCAGGTAACGTAAACGGAAGGCACCACTGCTTGTAAAACCTTTCTCCCAAAAATAGCCTCCGAAGAAGCATAAGTATCAAATTTGTAAAATTTGGCAAATGTATGTAGAAAAGACCAAGTCGCTGCCTTACAGATCTGTTCAACAGAAGCCTCATTCTTGAAGGCCCATGTGGAAGCCACAGCTCTAGTAGAGTGAGCTGTAATTCGTTCAGGAGGCTGCCGTCCGGTAGTCTCATAAGCTAATCGGATGATGCTTTTTAGCCAAAAGGAAAGAGGTAGCAGTAGCTTTCTGACCTCTCCTCTTACCAGAATAAACGACAAACAAGGATGATGTCTGTCTGAAATCCTTTGTTGCTTCTAAATAGAATTTTAAAGCACGAACCACATCTAGGTTATGCAAGAAACGTTCCTTCTTTGAAACTGGATTCGGGCACAGAGAAGGAACAACTATTTCCTGGTTAATATTCCTGTTGGAAACCACCTTTGGAAGAAAACCAGGCTTGGTACATAAAACTACCTTATCTGTATGAAATACCAGATAGGGTGAAGTGCACTGCAAAGCAGACAATTCAGAAACTCTTCTAGCAGAAGAAATAGCAACCAAAAACAGAACTTTCCAAGATAGTAACTTGATATCTATGGAATGTAAAGGTTCAAACGGAACCCCTTGAAGAACTGAAAGAACTAAGTTTAGACTCCATGGAGGAGTCATAGGTCTGTAGACAGGCTTGATTCTGACTAACGCCTGTACAAACGCTTGTACTTCTGGCACGGCTGCCAGGCGTTTGTGCATTAAGACGGACAGAGCAGTTATCTGTCCCTTTAGAGAACTAGCTGACAGACCTTTCTCGAGACCCTCTTGGAGAAAGGAAAGGATCCTTGGAATCCTAATTTTACTCCATGAGTAACCCTTGGAATCGCAACAGATATTTTTTCCATATCTTATGGTAAATTTTCCTGGTCACAGGTTTCCTAGCCTGAACCAAAGTATCTATAACAGATTCTGAAAACCCACGCTTAGATAGAATCAAGCGTTCAATTTCCAAGCAGTCAGTTGCAGAGAGACTAGATTTGGATGTTCGAATGAACCTTGTACTAGAAGGTCCTGTCTCAACAGTAGCTTCCATGGTGGAGCCGATGACATATTCACCAGGTCTGCATACCAAGTCCTGCGTGGCCACACAGGAGCTATTAGAATCACCGAAGCCTTCTCCTGTTTGATCCTGGCTACCAGCCTGGGAAGGAGAGGAAACGGTGGAAACACATAAGCTAGATTGAACAACCAAGGCGCCACTAATGCATCTACTAGTGTCGCCTTGGGATCCCTGGATCTGGACCCGTAGCGTGGAACCTTGGAGTTCTGACGAGACACCATCAGATCCAGATCTGGTATGCCCCATAGTTGAGTTAACTGGGCAAAGACCTCCGGGTGAAGTTCCCACTCCCCCGGATGGAAAGTCTGACGACTCAAATAATCCGCCTCCCAGTTGTCTACTCCTGGGATGTGAATTGCAGATAGATGGCAGGCGTGATCCTCCGCCCATTTGATGATCTTGGATACCTCTCTCATCGCCAGGGAACTCTTTGTCCCCCCCTGATGATTGATGTACGCTACAGTCATGTTGTCCTTGTTCCAGCCTTGCAATGGTTTCCATGCTGGTTTAGGCTGGGAAGTGTTACCCTCTTGTCTAGAGGCTGCAGAGTTAGAAGCCGGTCCGTTCCTGAAATTGCGAAAGGAACGAAAAACAGAATTTATGTTTACCTGATAAATTTCTTTCTCCAACGGTGTGTCCGGTCCACGGCGTCATCCTTACTTGTGGGATATTCTCTTCCCCAACAGGAAATGGCAAAGAGCCCAGCAAAGCTGGTCACATGATCCCTCCTAGGCTCCGCCTACCCCAGTCATTCGACCGACGTTAAGGAGGAATAATAGCATAGGAGAAACCATATGGTACCGTGGTGACTGTAGTTAAAGAAAATAAATTATCAGACCTGATTAAAAAACCAGGGCGGGCCGTGGACCGGACACACCGTTGGAGAAAGAAATTTATCAGGTAAACATAAATTCTGTTTTCTCCAACATCGGTGTGTCCGGTCCACGGCGTCATCCTTACTTGTGGGAACCAATACCAAAGCTTTAGGACACGGATGAAGGGAGGGAGCAAATCAGGTCACCTAAATGGAAGGCACCACGGCTTGCAAAACCTTTCTCCCAAAAATAGCCTCAGAAGAAGCAAAAGTATCAAACTTGTAAAATTTGGTAAAAGTGTGCAGTGAAGACCAAGTCGCTGCCCTACATATCTGATCAACAGAAGCCTCGTTCTTGAAGGCCCATGTGGAAGCCACAGCCCTAGTGGAATGAGCTGTGATTCTTTCGGGAGGCTGCCGTCCGGCAGTCTCGTAAGCCAATCTGATGATGCTTTTAATCCAAAAAGAGAGAGAGGTAGAAGTTGCTTTTTGACCTCTCCTTTTACCTGAATAAACAACAAACAAGGAAGATGTTTGTCTAAAATCCTTTGTAGCATCTAAATAGAATTTTAGAGCGCGAACAACATCCAAATTGTGCAACAAGCGTTCCTTCTTTGAAACTGGTTTCGGACACAGAGAAGGTACGATAATCTCCTGGTTAATGTTTTTGTTAGAAACAACTTTTGGAAGAAAACCAGGTTTAGTACGTAAAACCACCTTATCTGCATGGAACACCAGATAAGGAGGAGAACACTGCAGAGCAGATAATTCTGAAACTCTTCTAGCAGAAGAAATTGCAACTAAAAACAAAACTTTCCAAGATAATAACTTAATATCAACGGAATGTAAGGGTTCAAACGGAACCCCCTGAAGAACTGAAAGAACTAAATTGAGACTCCAAGGAGGAGTCAAAGATTTGTAAACAGGCTTGATTCTAACCAGAGCCTGAACAAAGGCTTGAACATCTGGCACAGCTGCCAGTTTTTTGTGAAGTAACACCGACAAGGCAGAAATCTGTCCCTTCAGGGAACTTGCCGATAATCCTTTTTCCAATCCTTCTTGAAGGAAGGATAGAATCCTAGGAATCTTAACCTTGTCCCAAGGGAATCCTTTAGATTCACACCAACAGATATATTTTTTCCAAATTTTGTGGTAAATCTTTCTAGTTACAGGCTTTCTGGCCTGAACAAGAGTATCGATAACAGAATCTGAGAAACCTTGCTTCGATAAAATCAAGCGTTCAATCTCCAAGCAGTCAGCTGGAGTGAAACCAGATTCGGATGTTCGAACGGACCCTGAACAAGAAGGTCTCGTCTCAAAGGTAGCTTCCAAGGTGGAGCCGATGACATATTCACCAGATCTGCATACCAAGTCCTGCGTGGCCACGCAGGAGCTATCAAGATCACCGACGCCCTCTCCTGATTGATCCTGGCTACCAGCCTGGGGATGAGAGGAAACGGCGGGAACACATAAGCTAGTTTGAAGGTCCAAGGTGCTACTAGTGCATCCACTAGAGCCGCCTTGGGATCCCTGGATCTGGACCCGTAGCAAGGAACTTTGAAGTTCTGACGAGAGGCCATCAGATCCATGTCTGGAATGCCCCATAGTTGAGTGACTTGGGCAAAGATTTCCGGATGGAGTTCCCACTCCCCCGGATGCAATGTCTGACGACTCAGAAAATCCGCTTCCCAATTTTCCACTCCCGGGATGTGGATAGCAGACAGGTGGCAGGAGTGAGACTCCGCCCATAGAATAATCTTGGTCACTTCTTCCATCGCTAGGGAACTCCTTGTTCCCCCCTGATGGTTGATGTACGCAACAGTCGTCATGTTGTCTGATTGAAACCGTATGAACTTGGTCCTCGCTAGCTGAGGCCAAGCCTTGAGAGCATTGAATATCGCTCTCAGTTCCAGAATATTTATCGGTAGAAGAGATTCTTCCCGAGACCAAAGACCCTGAGCTTTCAGGGATCCCCAGACCGCGCCCCAGCCCATCAGACTGGCGTCGGTCGTGACAATGACCCACTCTGGTCTGCGGAATGTCATCCCTCGTGACAGGTTGTCCAGGGACAGCCACCAACGGAGTGAGTCTCTGGTCCTCTGATTTACTTGTATCTTTGGAGACAAGTCTGTATAGTCCCCATTCCACTGACTGAGCATGCACAGTTGTAAAGGTCTTAGATGAATGCGCGCAAAAGGAACTATGTCCATTGCCGCTACCATCAACCCGATCACTTCCATGCACTGAGCTACGGAAGGAAGAGGAACGGAATGAAGTATCCGACAAGAGTCCAGAAGTTTTGTCTTTCTGGCCTCTGTTAGAAAAATCCTCATTTCTGAGGAGTCTATAATTGTTCCCAAGAAGGGAACCCTTGTTGACGGGGATAGAGAACTCTTTTCCACGTTCACTTTCCAGCCGTGAGATCTGAGAAAGGCCAGGACGATGTCCGTGTGAGCCTTTGCTCGAGGGAGGGACGACGCTTGAATCAGAATGTCGTCCAGGTAAGGTACTACTGCAATGCCCCTTGGTCTTAGTACCGCTAGAAGGGACCCTAGTACCTTTGTGAAAATCCTTGGAGCAGTGGCTAATCCGAAAGGAAGCGCCACAAACTGGTAATGTTTGTCCAGGAATGCAAACCTTAGGAACCGATGATCTTCCTTGTGGATAGGAATATGTAGATACGCATCCTTTAAATCCACCGTGGTCATGAATTGACCTTCCTGGATGGAAGGAAGGATAGTTCGAATGGTTTCCATCTTGAACGATGGGACCTTGAGAAATTTGTTTAAGATCTTGAGATCTAAGATTGGTCTGAACGTTCCCTCTTTTTTGGGAACTATGAACAGATTGGAGTAGAACCCCATCCCTTGTTCTCTTAATGGAACAGGATGAATCACTCCCATTTTTAACAGGTCTTCTACACAATGTAAGAACGCCTGTCTTTTTATGTGGTCTGAAGACAACTGAGACCTGTGGAACCTCCCCCTTGGGGGAAGTCCCTTGAATTCCAGAAGATAACCCTGGGAGACTATTTCTAGCGCCCAAGGATCCAGAACATCTCTTGCCCAAGCCTGAGCGAAGAGAGAGAGTCTGCCCCCCACCAGATCCGGTCCCGGATCGGGGGCCAATATTTCATGCTGTCTTGGTAGCAGTGACAGGTTTCTTGGCCTGCTTTCCCTTGTTCCAGCCTTGCATTGGTCTCCAAGCTGGCTTGGCTTGAGAAGTATTACCCTCTTGCTTAGAGGACGTAGCACTTTGGGCTGGTCCGTTTTTACGAAAGGGACGAAAATTAGGTCTATTTTTTGCCTTGAAAGGCCTATCCTGAGGAAGGGCGTGGCCCTTACCCCCAGTGATATCAGTGATATCAGAGATAATCTCTTTCAAGTCAGGGCCAAACAGCGTTTTCCCCTTGAAAGGAATGTTTAGTAACTTGTTCTTGGAAGACGCATCAGCCGACCAAGATTTCAACCAAAGCGCTCTGCGCGCCACAATAGCAAACCCAGAATTCTTAGCCGCTAACCTAGCCAAGTGGCGTCTAGAGTGAAAGAATTAGCCAATTTGAGAGCATTGATTCTGTCCATAATCTCCTCATAAGGAGGAGAATCACTATCGAGCACCTTTATCAGTTCATCAAACCAGAAATATGCAGCTGTAGTGACAGGGACAATGCATGAAATGGGTTGTAGAAGGTAACCCTGCTGAACAAACATCTTTTTAAGCAAACCTTCTAATTTTTTATCCATAGGATCTTTGAAAGCACAACTATCCTCTATGGGTATAGTGGTGCGTTTGTTTAAAGTAGAAACCGCTCCCTCGACCTTGGGGACTGACTGCCATAAGTCCTTTCTGGGGTCGACCATAGGAAACAATTTTTTAAATATGGGGGGAGGGACGAAAGGAATACCGGGCCTTTCCCATTCTTTATTAACAATGTCCGCCACCCGCTTGGGTATAGGAAAAGCTTCTGGGAGTCCCGGCACCTCTAGGAACTTGTCCATTTTACATAGTTTCTCTGGAATGACCAACTTTTCACAATCATCCAGAGTGGATAATACCTCCTTAAGCAAAATGCGGAGATGTTCCAACTTAAATTTAAATGTAATCACATCAGATTCAGCCTGATGAGAAATGTTCCCTGAATCAGTAATTTCTCCCTCAGACAAAACCTCCCTGGCCCCCTCAGATTGGATTAGGGGCCCTTCAGAGATATTAATATCAGCGTCGTCATGCTCTTCAGTAACTAAAACAGAGCAGCCACGCTTACGCTGACAAGGGTTCATTTTGGCTAAAATGTTTTTGACAGAATTATCCATTACAGCCGTTAATTGTTGCATAGTAAGGAGTATTGGCGCGCTAGATGTACTAGGGGCCTCCTGAGTGGGCAAGACTCGTGTAGACGAAGGAGGGAATGATGCAGTACCATGCTTACTCCCCTCACTTGAGGAATCATCTTGGGCATCATTGTCATTATCACATAAATCACATTTATTTAAATGAATAGGAATTCTGGCTTCCCCACATTCAGAACACAGTCTATCTGGTAGTTCAGACATGTTAAACAGGCATAAACTTGATAAGAAAGTACAAAAAACGTTTTAAAATAAAACCGTTACTGTCACTTTAAATTTTAAACTGAACACACTTTGTTACTGCAATTGCGAAAAAACATGAAGGAATTGTTCAAAAATCACCAAATTTTCACCACAGTGTCTTAAAGCCTTAAAAATATTGCACACCAAATTTGGAAGCTTTAACCCTTAAAATAACGGAACCGGAGCCGTTTTAAGCTTTAACCCCTTTACAGTCCCTGGTATCTGCTTTGCTGAGACCCAACCAAACCCAAAGGGGAATACGATACCAAATGACGCCTTCAGAAAGTCTTTTCTAAGTATCAGAGCTCCTCTCACATGCGACTGCATGCCATGCCTCTCAAAAACAAGTGCGCCACACCGGCGCGAAAATGAGACTCTGCTTATGCTTTGGGAAAGCCCCTAAGAAATAAGGTGTCTAATACAGTGCCTGCCGATATTATTATATCAAAATACCCAGATAAAATGATTCCTCAAGGCTAAATATGTGCTAATAATGAATCGATTTAGCCCAGAAAAGTCTACAGTCTAAATAAGCCCTTGTAAAGCCCTTATTTACGATCGTAATAAATATGGCTTACCGGATCCCATAGGGAAAATGACAGCTTCCAGCATTACATCGTCTTGTTAGAATGTGTCATACCTCAAGCAGCAAGAGACTGCACACTGTTCCCCCAACTGAAGTTAATTGCTCTCAACAGTCCTGTGTGGAACAGCCATGGATTTTAGTTACGGTTGCTAAAATCATTTTCCTCATACAAACAGAAATCTTCATCTCTTTTCTGTTTCTGAGTAAATAGTACATACCAGTACTATTTCAAAATAACAAACTCTTGATTGAATAATAAAAAACTACAGTTAAACACTAAAAAACTCTAAGCCATCTCCGTGGAGATGTTGCCTGTACAACGGCAAAGAGAATGACTGGGGTAGGCGGAGCCTAGGAGGGATCATGTGACCAGCTTTGCTGGGCTCTTTGCCATTTCCTGTTGGGGAAGAGAATATCCCACAAGTAAGGATGACGCCGTGGACCGGACACACCTATGTTGGAGAAATTAGACTTATTTTTGGCTTTGGAAGGTCTATCCTGTGGAAGGGCATGGCCCTTTCCCCCAGTGATGTCTGAAATAATCTCCTTCAATTCTGGCCCGAAAAGGGTCTTACCCTTGAAAGGAATATTAAGTAACTTTGTTTTGGACGACACATCCGCCGACCAAGATTTGAGCCAAAGCGCCCTGCGCGCCACTATTGCAAAACCTGAATTTTCCGCCGCTAATTTAGCCAATTGAAAAGCGGCATCCAAAATAAAGGAATTAGCCAACTTTAGTGCGTGAATTCTGTCCATGACCTCATCATATGGAGTCTCCTTTTGGAGCGAATTTTCTAGTTCATCGAACCAAAAAGACGCCGCCTTGGTGACAGGAATAATGCACGAAATTGGTTGAAGAAGGAAACCTTGCTGAACAAAAATTTTCTTAAGCAATCCTTCCAATTTTTTTATCCATAGGATCTTTGAAAGCGCAACTATCCTCTATAGGAATCGCTGTGCGCTTAGCTAACGTTGAAACTGCCCCCTCTACCTTAGGGACCGTTTGCCATGCATCCCTTCTGGGGTCGACAATGGGGAACATTTTCTTAAATATGGGAGGGGGAACAAAAAGGTACACCTGGCTTCTCCCACTCCTTATTCACTATGTCCGCCACCCTCTTGGGTATCGGAAACGCATCAGCGTGCACTGGAACCTCTAAGAATTAGTCCATTTTGCATAACTTCTCTGGAATTACCAAAGTATCACAATCATCAATTGTAGCTAGCACCTCCTTAAGCAGAGCGCGGAGATGTTCTAGCTTAAATTTAAATGCCACGATATCAGGCTCTGCCTGCTGAGAAATTTTTCCTGAGTCAGAAATTTCTCCCTCGGACAGACCCTCCCTCACTGCCAATTCAGATTGATGTGAGGGCATAACAGATAAATTATCCTCTGCGCCTTCTTGCTCATCCTCTGTATGTAAAACTGAGCAATCACGCTTTCTAGGAAATGCTGGCAGTTTGGATAAAAGAGCTGCTAGAGAATTATCCATTACTGCAGTTAATTGCTGCATAGTAACAAGCATTGGTGCGCTAGATGTACTAGGTAGTGCTTCCGCGCGGGCAAAGCTGGTATTGACACAGAAGGAGAGGATGATGAACTATCCCCACTACCTTCATGTAAAGAATCATCTTGGGCAACATTTGTGACGGAACTGTCCTTAATTTGTTTGGACGCCACTGCACAATTCGCACATACATTTAATGGGGGAACTACCTTGACCTCCATACACACAGAACATAGGCTATCTGAAGGTACAGACATGTTAAACAGGCTTAGACAGACTTTTAATGCAATAAAACCAATTTTAAACAAAACCGTTACTGTCTCTTTAAATAATAAAAAGAGCACACTTTATTTCTGAATGATAGAAAAACATCAAAGAACTATTCGATCTTTATGAAAATTATACCCCAGTGTCTTAATGCTTTGAAAGTATTGCACACCAATTTTCAAGTTAATTAACCCCTAAATGTCCAAACCGGAGCTATTAACAATTAACCGTTTTGAACACACTACAGTCCCTGCCACAGTCTTTGCTGCGGCTTTTACCTTCCTTAGGGGTTATTCACAACAGTAATAAGCCTCTCTGAAGTCCCTTTCTAAGCCTCTGGACCTTCCACGTGAAGCTGCATGAACTGCCTGGTGAAAGTAACTGCGCAACTGAGGCGCGAAAATGAGGCCTCCTCCCTCTAAATTCCAGAGTGAAGGGGCCTTTCTGACAAGATTTAGGCGTCTAAACGGCTGCCTGGCATAATAAAGTTCCCCAAAAGTGTTTCAAAGTTCACAAAAACACTCCAAATGTCACATAAATATGATAAAAACTAAACGACTTAGCCCACAACAGTGTCAACCAGCACAGAGCCCAAGTTATAAGCCTAAATTCTGTTACTGAGTCTAAGAAAATGGCTTACCTATCCCAGAAGGGAAAAACTGACAGTCTTCTAGCATTACTAGGTCTTGTTAGAAAAGTGACTGATCATACCTGAAGCAGATAAGCCTGCAAACTGTTCCCCCCAACTGAAGGTCTCTGGTTTCAACAGTCCTGCGTGGGAACAGCAATGGATTTTAGTTACTGGTGCTAAAATCATACTCCTCTTTAACAGAAATCTTCATCACTTTCTGTTGTAGAGTAAATAGTACAAACCGGCACTATTTTAAAATAAACTCTTGATAGAAGAAATAAAACTACAACTAACACCACATACTCTTCACCATCCCCGTGGAGATGCTACTTGTACAGAAAGGCAAAGAGAATGACTGGGGGGCGGAGCCAGAGGGGGGGCTATATGGACAGCCTTGCTGTGTGCTCTCTTTGCCATTTCCTGTAGGGAATGAGAATATCCCACAAGTAAGGATGAAGCCGTGGACCGGACACACCAATGTAAGAAAAAAAAACACATAATTTATGCCTACCAGAAAAACTCCTTTCCTTACTGTTGGGAAATACAACACCTGGCCATCAGGAGGACCAAAGCCAAAGGCTTAAAAATCCCTCCCACTTCCTCATTACCCCAGTCATTCTGCCGAGGGAACAAGGAAAAGTAGGAGAAACATCAGGGTATAAAAAGGTGCCAGAAGAAAAAAAAATTACAGGCGTTGTTGTGAACTCTCCCTGCCAGGAAGGAAGGGAATTTATCTGGTAAGCATGGGAAAACTATACCCAAGCTCCAGAGGACACTGACTGAATAACGGGAGGGAACATAGAAAAAAAAAAAAAAAAAAAAAGGCGGACCCTACTCTGAGGGCAACAAAGTCTGCAAAACCTCTCTTCCAAAAGCTGCTTCCGCCAAAGCAAACACATCAAACTTGTAAAATTTAGAAAAAGTGTGTAAGGAGTACCAGCCCAAGAGGAAGTCACTGCTTTAGTGGTATGAGCTGTTATCCTCTCAGGGAGCTGTTGTCCCGCTGTCTCATAAGCTAAGCGGATGACACTCCTCAACCAGAAAGATAGAAAAGTCGTAGTAGCCTTCTGCCCCTTACGCTTCCCCGCATAAATGACAAACAAAACGGAAGATTGTCTGAATTACTTAGTAGCCTGAAGATAGAACTTCAAGGCACGAACCACATCTAGTTTGTGAAGCAAACGTTCCTTTGTTTAGGACACAAGGAAAGAACAAGAATTTCTTGATTAATGTTAAGATTCGAAACCACGTGAAAAAGGTAATCCTAGGCGCCAACAAGTGGCTAAGGTATATAAAATATTTAATACAACTCAGGGTACAAGGTTTAAAAATACAGTATTGTAAATACAATTTAAAAGCAATTTAAAATGGCATGGATCCACGCTAATTACAATGAGGATAAGAATGTGAAATATATAAGCACTTATAACAATATACACTAGATGAATGTGCAAAAACAGCAATGTCACAGGTAGACTGCAAAGTGACTTGGTGCGATACTCCAATGTGCTAAAAAATGAGGTGGTTACAATCAGTAAAATTCAAATAAATTCCCAAAAAATCCAATATATTCAAAAATGTGTCCAGTGTAGAAAAAAATGTTTCAAGAAAGAAATGTGTGTCAAGAAAAAACAGTCAATGTTGAATAAAAGTCAGTGTTAAAAATACCACAACAGAAGTCCACAGTGAATCCGCTGGGGTGCTCCTATAGGTGTTTATCCAAAGGTATTGGTGAATAAGCAAGTGTTTGTTCAATAATATCCAATAAAAAATGTCCAATAAAAAATAAAACAATGTTATTGGTGGTGCTACCAGCCTGGGTGGGCTGGTACGGTGTGGAAAGGTGCACAATAAGAAAAAGCTCAATATAAACGATTCCAAGACTCAGAGTCTTGATAAAGGCCCAGAGAAGGCCGAAACGCGTAGACAACACTGGTAAGCCTTATTTTAATTGGAGGAACATATTGTGATTTTTCTACACATTGCACTTTTTCTTTCTCTTCACAGGTTTTGGTCCCTTATTTTTATTTTTGGATCCATTTTTATTTTTGGATTTGTTTTTACCATTGGAATTGTCTTTACTCTAATTTTTTTTTGGAATCGTTTATATTGAGCTTTTTCTTATTGTGCACCTTTCCACACCGTACCAGCCCACCCAGGCTGGTAGCACCACCAATAACATTGTTTTATTTTTTATTGGACATTTTTTATTGGATATTATTGAACAAACACTTGCTTATTCACCAATACCTTTGGATAAACACCTATAGGAGCACCCCAGCGGATTCACTGTGGACTTCTGTTGTGGTATTTTTAACACTGACTTTTATTCAACATTGACTGTTTTTTCTTGACACACATTTCTTTCTTGAAACATTTTTTTCTACACTGGACACATTTTTGAATATATTGGATTTTTTTGGAATTTATTTGAATTTTACTGATTGTAACCACCTCATTTTTTAGCACATTGGAGTATCGCACCAAGTCACTTTGCAGTCTACCTGTGACATTGCTGTTTTTGCACATTCATCTTGTGTATATTGTTATAAGTGATTATATATTTCACATTCTTATCCTCATTGTAATTAGCGTGGATCCATGCCATTTTAAATTGCTTTTAAATTGTATTTACAATACTGTATTTTTAAACCTTGTACCCCGAGTTGTATTAAATATTTTATATACCTTAGCCACTTGTTGGCTCCTAGGATTACCTTTTTCACATTATTGCATTTAGGTGATAACTAGGTATCACCATCCTGGGCCAATAAGGTCTAGTGGGCGCTGGGATATTCTCTTATTGCTAAAGATTCGAAACCACCTTAGGAAGGAACCCTAGTTTAGTGCGTAATACCGCCTTATATTCATGAAAAACATTCCAAGACAACAATTTAATGTCAACAGTATGCATAGGCTCAAACTGAGCCTGCTGCAAAACACTAAGAACAAGATTGAGGCTCCAAGGTGGAGCCCCAAATCTGAATACGGATCTGAAGCCTAACCAGAGCCTTAAAGGACTGCACATCCGGAAGCTTAGCCAATCTTTTGTGCAGTAACACCGACAGGGCCGATACGGTTTGCTTAGCATGCAAACCGTTCCCCCAACTGAAGTTTTCCTGTACTCCTCAGCCTCTGTGGGAACAGCAGTGGATCTTAGTTACAAAGTGCTAAGATCATCATCCTCCTTGCAGAAATCTTCATTCCTTTTCTGCCAGAGTGAATAGTACACACAGGTACCATTTAAAATAAACTTTTGCTTGAGAAAATAAAAACTAACATTTTTGTCACCACACTCACTTTACCCTTCCTAGTACTTAGAGTAGGCAAAGAGAATGACTGGGGGGTGGAGCTAAGGGAGGAGTAATATAGACAGCTCTGCTGTGGGTGCTCTCTTTGCCACTTCCTGTAAGGAAGGAGAATATCCCACAAGTATGGATGAATCCGTGGACTCGATACATCTTGCAAGATAAATAAATATATACCTGTCTTAAAAATAACAGGGTGGGCCGAGGACTCGTCATATCGTAAAAGAAATAAATCAGGTAAGCATAAATTTCCTTTTCTTTTACAAAGATATGACGAGTCCACTGATTTCATCCTTACTTGTGGTATACCAATACCAAAGCTATAGGACACGGATGAAAGGGAGGGACAAGACAGGAACCTAAACGGAAGGCACCACTGCTTGAAGAACCTCTCTCCCAAAAACAGCTTCAGAAGAAGCAAAAGTATCAAATTTGGAAAAAGTGTGAAGAGACGACCAAGTTGCAGCCTTGCAAATCTGTTCAACAGAAGCATCCTTTTTAAATACCCATGAGGAAGCCACAGCCCTAGTAGAATGAGCCATAATTCTTACAAGAGGCTGCTGACCAGAAGTCTCATAAGCCAGACGGATGATACTCTTCAGCCAAAAAGAAAGAGGTAGCCGTAGCTTTCTGACCTCTACGCTGTCCAGAACAATGAATAATGAAGATGATTGACGAAAATCTTTAGTCGCCTGCAAGTAAAACTTCAAGGCACGGACCACGTCCAGGTTATGCAACTTACGCTCCTTCTTAGAAGGATTAGGACATAATGAAGGAACAACAATTTCCTGATTAATATTCTTATTAGAAACAACCTTAGGAAGGAAACCAAGTTTGGTACGTAAAACCACCTTATCAGAATGGAAGATAAGGTGAGTCACATTGTAAAGCTGAAAGCTCAGAAACTTACGAGCAGAAGAAATAGTAACCAAATACAAAACGTTCCAAGATAACAACTTAATATCTATGGAATGCATGGGTTCAAATGGAACCTCTTGAGGAACATTAACTAAATTCAAAACACAGGCTTGATTCTGGTCAAAGCCTGACAAAAAGACTGAACGTCTGGAACATCTGCCAAACACTTGTGTAGTAAAATCGACAAAGCAGAAATTTTTCCCTTTAAGGAACTTGCTGATAACCCCTTCTCCAAACCTTCTTGGAGAAAAGATAAAATCCTGGGAATCCTAATCTTACTCCATGAGTAGCCCTTGGATTCGTACCAATAAAGATATTTACGCCATATCTTATGGTAGATCTTTCTAGTAACAGGCTTATGTGCCTGAATCAAAGTATCAATGACTGAATCAGAGAACCCCCGCTTAGATAAATTAAGCGTTCAATCTCCAAGCAGTCAGTTGCAGAGAAACTAGATTTGGGTGTCCCTGAATGAAAAGGTCCTGCCTCAATGGAAGCTTCCACGGCGGCAGAGAAGACATGTCCACTAGATCGGCATACCAAGTCCTGCGAGGCCACGCAGGCGCGATTAGAATTACTGAAGCCCTCTCCTGTTTGATCCGAGCAATCACCCGGGGCAGGAGAGCAAACGGTGGAAACACAAGCTAGGTTGAACGACCAAGGCATCCATCAGTTCGGCCTGAGGATCCCTTGACCTGGATCCGTATCTTGGGAGTTCGGCATTCTGACGAGATGCCATCAGATCCAACTCCGGTCTGCCCCATCTGAGGATCAGAGAGGCAAAGACCTCCGGATGGAGTTCCCATTCCCCCGGAT
The DNA here is from genome assembly GCF_027579735.1 of Bombina bombina. Taxonomy (NCBI): domain Eukaryota; kingdom Metazoa; phylum Chordata; class Amphibia; order Anura; family Bombinatoridae; genus Bombina; species Bombina bombina. The sequence goes on from NC_069499.1 coordinate 1,058,923,439, forward strand.
CAAACGTCTGTCTGCTTAAAAAGTCGGCTTCCCAGTTGTCCACTCCTGGGATGTAAATTGCTGACAGACAACAAGAGTGGGCCTCCGCCCACCGAATTATCTTGGATAATTCTGTCATCGCTAAGGAACTCCTTGTTCCTCCCTGATGATTGATGTAAGCCACAGTCGTGATGTTGTCCGACTGAAAGCGAATGAACTTGGCCGAAGCCAACTGAGGCCACGCCTGAAGCGCATTGAATATTGCTCTTAATTCCAGAACATTGATTGGAAGAAGTGACTCCGACTGAGTCCACACACCCTGAGCCTTTAGGGAATTCCAGACTGCACCCCAACCTAGAAGGCTGGCGTCCGTCGTTACTATCACCCACGAGGGTCTGCGGAAGCACGTCCCTTGGGACAGATGATCCCGAGACAACCAAAGAAGAGAGTCTCTTGTCTCCTGATACAGATTTATCTGAGGAGACAAATTTGTATAATCCCCATTCCACTGTCCGAGCATGCTCAGCTGTAGCGGTCTGAGATGAAAACGAGCAAACTGAATGATGTCCATTGCTGCCACCATCAATCCAATTACCTCCATGCACTGGGACACTGATGGCAGAGGATTGGAATGAAGGGCTCTGCATGTATTCAGAATCTTTAACCTTCTGACCTCTGTCAAGAAAATTTTCATGATATGGAATCTATTAGAGTTCCCAGGAAGGGAACCTTGGTCTGTGGAATTAATTAACTCTTTTCTAGATTCACCTTCCACCCATGAGTCCTCAGAAAGGACAGGACCATGTCGGTGTGAGACTTTGCCAGATGGCAAGACGACGCATGGATCAGAATATCGTCCAGATAAGGCGCCATTGCAATACCCCGCGGCCTGAAAAACGCCAGAAGGGACCCTAGAACCTTCATGAAGATCCGGGGTGCTGTGGCCAACCCGAAGGGAAGAGCCACGAACTGAAAATGTTTGTCCAGGAAGGCAAACTTTAGGAACGGATGATCCTTGTGGATGGGAATATGAAGGTATGCATCCTTCAGGTGCACGGTAGTCATATATTGACCCTCCTGGATTAATGGTAGAATTGTGCGAATAGTCTCCATTTTGAAGGATGGGACTCTGAGAAACTTGTTTAGACTCTTTAGATCTAAAATGGGTCGAAACGTGCCCGCCTTTTTGGGAACCACGAAAAGATTTGAGTAAAACCCCTGTCCCTGTACCAGTCTTGGAACGGGACAAATTACTCCCATAGTAGAGAGATCTTTTACACAACGCAAGAACGCCTCTCTTTTTGTCTGGTCTGCAGACAATCGTGAAAGAAGAATCCTCCCCTTTGGGAGAGAACTTTTGAATTCCAGCTGATACCCTTGGGACACGATTTCCAGTGTCCAAGGATCCTGAACATCTTACCCAAGCCTGGGCAAAGAGAGAAATCTGCCCCCTACTAGATCCGGTCCCGGATCGGGAGCAGCCCCTTCATGCTGTTTTGGTAGCAGCAGCGGGCTTCTTGGGTTGTTTACCCTTGTTCCATGCCTGGTTGGGTCTCCAGACGGGCTTGGCCTGAGCAAAATTCCTTTCCTGCTTGGCAGAAGAGGAAGAAGAGGGGACTCCTTTAAAGTTCCGAAAGGAACGAAAATTATTCTGTTTACCCCTCAGTTTAGCAGTTCTATCCTGAGGTAGATGACCCTTACCTCCCATAATGTCAGAAATGATCTCTTTCAAGTCAGGCCTGAATAGGGTTTTCCCTTTGAAAGGAATAGCCAAAAGCTTAGACTTAGATGACATCAGCAGACCAAGATTTTAACCATAACACTCTACGCGCTAAAATGGCAAATCCAGCATTCTTAGCCGCCAGCTTGGCAATCTGAAAGGCGGCATCTGTAATAAAGGAATTAGCCAGCTTAAGAGCCTTAATTCTGTCTAAAATATCCTCCAAAGGAGTCTCAGTCTTAAGAGACTCTTCTAAAGCATCAAACCAGAAGGCGGCCGCAGTAGTAACTGGTACAATGCAGGCCGTTGGTTGTAAAAGGAAACCCTGATTAATAAACTATTTCTTTAGAAGACCCTCCAATTTCTTATCCATAGGGTCTTTAAAAGCACAACTGTCCTCAATAGGAATAATTGTACGCTAAGCAAGGGAAGATATAGCTCCTTCCACCTTAGGGACTGTTTGCCACGAGTCCCGAACAGTGTCAGATATAGGATACATTTTTTTTTTTTTTTTAAATTAGGAGAGGGTGAAAACGGGATACCCGGTCTGTCCCATTCCCTCTTAATAATCTCTGAGATTCTCTTAGGAACTGGAAAAAAGTCAGTGTAAGCAGAGTACCTCTAAGTATTTGTCCATCTTACACAATTTCTCTGGTGGGACCACAATAGGGTCACAGTCAACCAAAGTCGCTAAAACCTCCCTAATTAGCAGACGGAGGTGCTCAAGCTTAAATTTAAAGGACATGACGTCCGAGTCCGTCTGAGGTAATGCACTTCTCGAATCGGAAAGCTCCCCCTCAGATAGAAGTTCCCTGACCCCCAATTCAGATCCCTGTGAGGGTACATCGGAAATAGCTAAAAACGCATCAGAAGGCTCATGCAAATTGACCTCTGTCCTACTGCGTTTACCCTGTAACACTGGCAACTTAGATAATACCTCTTTAAGGGTAGTTGACATAACTGCAGCCATATCCTGCAGAGTAAATGAATTAGACGCGGTTTAAGAACCAGGCGTCGCTTGGGTGGGCGTTAAAGGTTGTGACGCTTGGAGAGAAGTTAGCGGTATACCTTGATTCTCCTCAGACTGAGAATCATCCTTAGACACATTTTCTTTACATAAAATCTGTGCTTTACATTGTAAGACCCTCTCAGTACACTATGGACAAAAAGATAGAGGGGGTTCCACAGTGGCATCTAAACACATAGAACAATGAGTTTCCTCCTCAGAGTCAGACATGTTAAACAGATTAGCAATCTCAAATTTAATAGTTTATAAAACCATCTTTTATCTCTGAATTATATTATAGCCAAAAAATAATGCAGTAAAAAAAAAAATGTACTGCAGCTTTAAATTTTAAAAGTGCAACTATTTTTCTGAGAACTTCAAAAACAGTTTTATGGCAATAAAAATTAGTTTATAAGTGTCCCAAACACTTTAACAGTATTGTATAGCTTGCATAGTATGACAGATCAATAAGATAAGGTCTGTCAAATAAATAAAAAATAATACTTTATTAAACCTCTGCACCATGCCACAGCTCTGCTGTGGCGCCTACCTGCCATCGGAATGAAAACAGCTGCCGTTCGAGAACCCTGTCAGGTCCTTAGTAACTCCGGATAACATAGGCCCCACAATAGATCAGGACTCTAACGTCCAAACGATCCGGTTGTGATGCGCGTATGAGCGCGCGAAACAAGGCCACGCCCACAGTGGGTGTCATTCAAGCTCAGCAAGACCCGCATGGGTCTTAATTACAAAAACATGTCCGTTAATATAAGCCATGTACCCTCTATAATATCAGGTACCACCTAAACACTGTACACCTACGGCCAGTGTATACATAACACCAACAACCTTAAATAGGACCGCAACTCCCAGCGTCTAAAACAAGCCCATAATAAAACAAAGAGCATTTTACCAACTTTGTCAAATAAATAAAAAATAAGGAATTCCAGGTACATTAACACTTTACTCAATGTATACTGCTTACCCCTACCCATAAGGTAAAAATATCAGCCTCCTCTTCGGTGCATCAAGTCTCCCAGAAACTTAAAGGACTGAACATACCTCAAAATTGCTTGTAGCAAGACATCGTTCTCCACACTGAAGATTTTCTTTCACTACCTTCAGACGCTGTAGGAACCATTATGGATCTTAGACAACCTTTCTTAAAATCATCAACATCAGTACAGAAAATCAAATGTCCCCCCTCCTTTAGGAAGTAAGGAACTGATAATTTTCTCCCTGAGAAAAATAGTACTCACTGGCACCATTTTAAAATAAAAAATTCTTGATTGAAGAAAATAAAACTAAAACCTCACTTTACCTCTTCCTAGTACTAACAAGGCAAAGAGAATGACTGGATTGAGAGGGAAGGGAGGAGCTATATACATACAGCTCTGCTGTGGTGCTCTTTGCCACTTCCTGTCAGCAGGAGGATAAATCCCAGAAGGATGAAATCCGTGGACTCGTAATATCTTTGTAAAAGAAATAGGAGTAAATTTAGTCGCTTAAAATTGCATGCTCTATCTGAAACATGAAAGAAAAAAAATTTGGGTTCAGTATCCCTTATAAAAAGGTCACTTAAAGGAATAGTCTAGTCAAAATTAAATTTTAACGATTCAGATGAGAAGAGCAGGCAATTTTAAGCAACTTTATAATTTACTCCAATTATCAATTTTTCTTCGTTCTCTTGGAATGTAAGCTTAGTAGCTAGCCCATTTTTGGTCCAGAACATGGGTAGAACTTGCTGATTGGTGACTACATTTAGACACCAATTAGAAAGTGCTACCCAGGTTCTGAACCAAAATTGGTCTGGCTCCTAGACTTACAGTCTTGCTTTTTCAAATAAAGATACCAAAAGAAAAAAGAAAAATAGGAGCAAATTATAAAGTTGCTTTAAATTGCATGCTCTATCTGAATCATGAAATACTTGACTAGATTATTCCTTTAAATCAAGAAGCCCCTGTATGCAATCTGATATTTTCCCCCTGTCTCATTAGGCAACAAGCCATTAGATAGGGAAATAAATGCTGAACTTACCCAGCTTCTGTTTGCCTAAAAGCAGATAAGTAAGAAGTATACTGGAGAAGGTATAGGAGTTTCCCTGCGACATCCAGCAGCTAACATCCACCGAAACTCAAGAGAATTACATGGCTTCAAACTCACCTCTCTCTGCCTACCTCCAGGAAACAATGCAAATTACTACTGAGAGGGTAGGGGATGTGGGAGGGATATTAAATGCTTTGTTAGGGGTGTCTTTGCCACCTCTGATGGCCAGGTGAAGTATTTCCCATAGGTTATGAATGGATTTTGTGGACTCTCACCGTCATTAGAAAGAAATCTAAGACAACTAGGCCTATGAAACAACAAGACGACAAATCCAATGCCAAGACAAATCTATTTGAACTGCTATCATTGTGAAAGAAAGTCCACTTTCATATTTGTACTTTTACTATTTCAAATAAAATACCCTCTGACTCATTTACAAGTTATATTAAAAAAAGCTGCTTGGGATGGTAGACAGGGAAGATACACCAATTATTACCAAAATTAAAATGTGCAACGAAAACCACACAAACGATAGTTGGAGTTATTTAAGCATAGTTCAAATTGGACACAAGTTGGGGTACTTGTCAAGTACAGAAAGGCTAGTACTGGATTGCCTCACTGTTGCTGAACATTGCCTGTCTGACCACTACCTGTTTATCCCTTGAACACTGAGGGCTCGATTTATCAAGCCCCTACTGCTGCAAGTTCTCACAAGAACTTGCTCGCCGTAATTTATCAAGCAGTGGTCACCAGACCGCTGCTTCCCTAAGCTCTACGCCACCTCTAAGGTGGCAAAATTCAATCTCCGCGGTAGAGTCTGACCGAGGAGATTGATAGCTCCTGCCCGCACGTGATTGGCTTGTGTGCAATGTTGATTACCTGAGGATAATTTCGCCCCGCCACAGGCGAGCTGAGGAGTACAGGGGCGCGTATACGTGCCCCGTACGCCTCAGCTTTGATAAATCTAGCCCTTGGACTGCCGCCTTACTGTTGCCAAACTCTGCCTGCCTGACCGTTCTAGTGGTTTACCTCCCTGCCTCTTGCCACCAAAGACTATCCTGCATATAGTGAGTATCGCTTACCTCATCTTGCAAACTCTCTCTGCTCTGGGATATTCCCTATCATTCCTGCTTGACGCCGGGATAACAAGACTACTGGCCAAGTTTGGTCTAATAGTGAAATATCCCACGAGCATTACAGAAAGTTGTTTGAACTATTTGTATTTGTGGGACTGTTTCCTTTAAAGACTCTTCCCTTTGGATATTGGTATGTATTATCAATATTTGTGTGTGTTTTTTGTTGCATATGTTATTTTAAAAAACTTTTTAAAAAAAAAAAAAAAGGAAAACTTTCTTCTACTTTAACGCAATATATTTTGAATGGGAGAGTATTTAGCCACTTCTTCGTGCCTCTCCTTGCCATATTTAGATTTAATCTTTTCTAAGCTTTAAAAAAAAAAAAAACATTTTTATTTGTTACATGGACTAGATATTGATAACCAATTTAGTATGTAATTGGCTAGCAAGTCTAAATTGTGGAGCAATAAGAAATATAAAAAAAAGAGACTCATTACCTAATATAAGAGACTAAAATTACCTGCTTTTGGATTTGTTCTGGGCTGCTAAGCATCAAGTTTACAATATTAGCTTTAATAGCTATCCGGTCAGTTTCACAAATTTTATTTGGTTCATCTTCAACCTAAAAAAACCACAAGTATAGATCAGATTTACCAACAAAATATTTGATTTTCACAAATGGGTGACAGTTAATTCTAACGTATTTCCAGAAACAGAATGCTCAAAAAAAAAAAAAAATTCTTCATTAACCAAAGTCATGTACAAAATATATACTGAAGTAAGCTTTAACAAAAAAATATTATAATTTTATATTTGCAGAATTTGGAAAAACATGTATTTACAACTTACGATTCTCCAATTTCTTTTTATATAGTTTTTGAATGTAACAGAAGAACACACTTTGAGGACATTTTCTGGAGATTTCTCAAGCAGTGTTAGAAGTAAAAGTGGATAGTTCTGATTTCCTTCAACAGATTCTAGAAACTTTTCAGCTGGGATAAAAAGAAAGCAATTTTAAAAATAGAAAATAAGCTGCAGATTAAAATCATAATACAGTAAAGACTAGACAGATCTAAGTAGTTAGGTTAACATTCTTAATTTATTTCTGGGAACTTTCCTGTTGTAAGTCTCCCAGTATTTTTGCCTGTATTCACTCTATACAACATTCATTCTTACTCTTATTTAAAAAAAAAAAAAAAACATAATTTATGTAAGAATTTACCTGATAAATTCATTTCTTTCATATTGGCAAGAGTCCATGAGCTAGTGACGTATGGGATATACAATCCTACCAGGAGGAGCAAAGTTTCCCAAACCTCAAAATACCTATAAATACACCCCTCACCACACCCACAATTCAGTTTAACGAATAGCCAAGAAGTGGGGTGATAAGAAAGGAGCAAAAGCATAAACAAAGGAATTGGAATAATTGTGCTTTATACAAAAAAATCATATCCACCATAAAAAGGGTGGGCCTCATGCCAATATGAAAGAAATGAATTTATCAGGTAAATTCTTACATAAATTAGGTTCTCTTTCATGTAATTGGCATGAGTCCATGAGCTAGTGACGTATGGGATAGCAATACCCAAGATGTGGAACTCCACGCAAGAGTCACTAGAGAGTGAGGGATAAAAAATAAAGAGCCAATTCCGCTGAAAAAAAATTAATCCACAACCCAAATCATAAGTTTTAATCTTATAATGGAAAAGAAAAAAACTAAAATTATAAGCAGAAGAATCAAATTGAAACAGCTGCCTGAAGAACTTTTCTACCAAAAACTGCTTCTGAAGAAGAAAAACATCAAAATGGTAGAACTTAGTAAATATATGCAAAGAAGACCAAGCTGCTGCTTTGCAAATCTGATCAACTGAAGCTTCATTCTTAAAAGCCCAGGAAGTGGAAACTGACCTAGTAGAATGAGCTGTAATCCTCTGAGGCGGGGATTTACCCGACTCCAAATAAGCTTGATGAATCAAAAGCTTTAACCAATATGCCAAAGAAATGGCAGAAGCCTTCTGGCCTTTCCTAGAACCAGAAAAGATAAATAGACTAGAAGTCTTCCTGAAATCTTTAGTAGCGTCAACATATTTCAAAGCTCTCACCACATCCAAAGAATGTAAAGATCTTTTCAAAGAATTCTTAGGATGGGGACACAAAGGGACAACAATTTCCCTACTAAGGTTGTTGGAATTCACAAGTTTAGGTAAGAATTAAATGAAGTCCGCAAAACTGCCTTATCCTGATGAAAAATCAGAAAAGGAGACTCACAAGAAAGAGCAGATAATTCAGAAACTCTTCTAGCAGAAGAGATGGCCAAAAGAAACAACACTTTCCAAGAAAGCAATTTAATGTCCAAAGAATGCATAGGCTCAAACGGAGGAGAATGTAAAGCCTTCAAAACCAAATTAAGACTCCAAGGAGGAGAGATTGATTTAATGACTTGATACGAACCAAAGCCTTACAAAACAATGAATATCAGGGAGTTTAGCAATTCTTCTGTGGAATAAAACAGAAAGAGCAGAGATTTGTCCTTTCAAGGAACTCGCAGACAAACCCTTATCCAAATCATGCTGAAGAAACTGTAAAATTCTAGGAATTCTTAAAGAATGCCAAGAGAATTTATGAGAAGAACACCATGAAATGTAAGTCTTCCACAGTCGATAATAAATCTTTCTACAAACAGATTTACGAGCCTGCAACATAGTATTAATCACGAGTAAGAGAAACCTCTATGACTAAGCGTTCAATTTCCATACCTTCAAATTTAATGATTTGAGATCCTGATGGAAAAAAACTGACCTTGAGATAAGTCTGGCCTTAGTGGAAGTGGCCATGGTTGGCAACTGGACACCCGAACAAGATCCGCATACCAAAACCTATGAGCCCATGCTGGAGCCACCAGCAGTACAGATGATTGCTCCATGATGATCTTGGAAATCACTCTTGGAAGAACTAGAGGCGGAAAAATATAGGCAGGTTGATAACTCCAAGGAAGTGTCAATGCATCCACTGCTTCCGCCTGAGGATGCCTGGACAGGTACCTGGGAAGTTTGTTTAGATGAGATGCCATCACATCTATTTCTGGAAGCCCCCACATCTGAACAATTTGAAAAAACACATCTGGGTGAAGAGACCACTCTCCCGGATGTAAAGCTTGACTGAGATAATCTGCTTCCCAATGGTCTATACCTGGGATATGAACCGCAGAAAATAGACAGGAGCTGGATTCTGCCCAAACAAGTATCTGGGATACTTCTTTCATAGCTTGAGGACTGAGTCCCACCCTGATGATTGACATACGCCACAGTTGTGACATTATTTGTTTTCAGGCAGACAAACGGCTCTCTCTTCAATAGAGGCCAAAAATGAAGAATCGCATGATTTCCAAAATATTTATTGGTAATCTCGCCTCTTGAGATTTCCAAACCCCTTGTGCTGTCAGAGATCCCCAGAGAGCTCCCCAACCTGAAAGACTTGCATCTGTTGTGATCACAGTCCAGGTTGGACGAACAAGAGAGGCCCCTTGAACTATACGATGGTGATCTAACCACCAAGTCAGAGATAGTCGAACATTGGGATCTAAGGATATTAATTGTGATATCCTTGTATAATCCCTGCAGCATTGGTTCAGCATACCAAGCTGAAGAGGTCTCATGTGAAAACGAGCAAAGGAGATCGCGTACGATGCTGCAGTCATGATACCTAAAACCCCCATGCACATAGCTACTGAAGGGAATGATTGAGACTGAAGGTTCCGACAGGCTGCAACCAATTTCAAACGTCTCTTGTCTGTTAGAGACAAAGTCATGGACACTGAATCTAGGTGGAAGCCTAAAAAGGTTACCCTTGTCTGAGGAATCAAAGAACTCTTTGGTAAATTGATCCTCCAACCATGTCTTTGAAGAAACGACACTAGTTGATTTGTGTGAGATTCTGCAGAATGTAAAGACTGAGCAAGTACCAAGATATTGTCCAAATAAGGAAACACCGCAATACCCCGCTCTCTGATTACAGAGAGTAGGGCACCGAGAACCTTTGAAAAGATCCTTGGGAGCTGTCGCTAGGCCAAAAGGAAGAGCAACAAATTGGTAATGCTTGTCTAGAAAAGAGAATCTCAGGAACTGATAGTGATCTGGATGAATCGGAATATGAAGATATGCATCCTGTATTGTGGACATATAATGCACTTGCTGAACAAAAGGCAGAATAGTCCTTATAGTCACCATTTTGAATGTTGGTACTCTTACATAACGATTCGAGACCTTTAGATCCAGAACTGGTCTGAATTAATTTTCTTTCTTTGGGACAATGAACAGATGTGAATAAAACTCCAGACCCTGTTCCTGAAAAGGGAACTGGCACAATTACCCCAGATAACTCCAGGTCTGAAATACACTTCAGGAAAGCCTGCGCTTTCTCTGGGTTCACTGGAAAGCGTGAGAGAAAGAAACTCCTCACAGGCGGTCTTACTCTGAAACCTATTCTGCACCCCTGAGAGACAATGTTCTGAATCCTATCATTTTGGACTGAATTTATCCAAACATCCTTGAAAAATTTTAATCTGCCCCCTACCAGCTGAGCTGGAACGAGGGCCGCACCTTCATGCGGACCTGGGGGCTGGTTTAGATCTCTTAAATGACTTGGATTTATTCCAGATTGAGAAAGGCTTCCAATTGAAGACAGATTCCTTAGGGGAAGGACTAGGTTTCTGTTCCTTATTCTGTCGAAAGGAACGAAAACGGTTAGAAGCTTTACATTTACCCTTAGATTTTTTATCCTGAGGCAAAAATGCTCCCTTCCCCCCAGTGACAGTTGAAATTATAGAATCCAACTGAGAACCAAATAATTTATTACCTTGGAAAGAAAGAGATAGCAATGTCGATTTAGAAGTCATATCAGCATTCAAAGATTTAAGCCATGAAGCTCTTCTAGCTAAAATAGCTAAAGACATATCTAACATCAATTCTGATGATATCAAAAAAAGCATCACAAATGAAATTAGCATGTTAAATGAATTCAACAATGCTATACACATTATGATCTGATACTTGTCGCGCTAAAGTTTCCAACCAAAAAGTTGAAGCAGCTGCATCATCAGCCAAAGAAATAGCAGGCCTAAGAAGATGGCCTGAACATAAATAAGCTTTCCTTAGTTAAGATTCAAGCTTCCTATCTAAAGGATCCTTAAAAGAAGTACTATCTTCCGTAGGAATAGTTGTACGTTTAGCAAGAGTAGAGATGGCCCTATCAACTTTGGGGATCTTTTCCAAAAACTCCAATCAGTAGGCAAAGGATACAATTTTTTAAACCTAGAAGGAGTAAAAGTACCACCCAGTCTATTCTATTCCTTAGAAATCATATCTGAAATAGCATCAGGAACTGGAAAAACCTCTGGAACAACTACATGAGGTTTATTACCCGAATTTAAACGATTACTAGTTTTAGTATCAAGAGGACTAGTCTCCTCCATATCTAATGCAATCAACAATTCTTTTAATAAAGAACGAATATACTCCATTTTAAATAAGAGGATTTGTCAGTGTCAATATCTGAGGCAGGATCCTCTGAATCAGACAGATCCTCAGAGATAGATAAATCAGTATGTTGTCAGTCATTAGAAAATTCATCAACTCTATGAGAAGTTTTAAAAGACCTTTTACGTTTATTAGAAAGCGGAATGGCAGACAAAGCCTTTTGAATGGAATCAAATAAATTCTCTTAAATTTACAGGAATATCCTGAGCATTAGATGTTGATGGACCAGCAACATGTAATGAACTACTACTGATGGAAACATTCACTGCATGTAAAAAAAAGTTTATCATGACAACTATTACAAACTACAGATGGAGGAACAGTTACCACAAGTTTACAACAAATGCACTTAGCTTTGGTAGAACCGATATCAGGCAGCAGGATTCCAGTAGTAGATTCTGAGACAGGATCAAATTGAGACATCTTGCAGTATGTAAAAGAAAAAACAACATATAAAGCAAAATTATCAATTTCCTTATATGACAGTTTCAGGAATGGGAAAAAAATGCAAACAGAATAGGCCTCTGACATAGAAAAAAAGACGAGAGGCAAAAAGAATGAGGTCTTAAATAATGAAAAAATGTTTGGCGCCAAAGTATGACGCACCACAAACTGGGAAAAAAAAAATTTGCGCCAAAAACGTCCGGAACAAAACTCGAGCAACAGATGACGCAACCTCGTGAAGAGACTCAGCGCCAACTAAGACACCGGAAATGACGAAAAAAACGTAATTTTTCGAGCAAAAAAGTCTCACGCCAAGAATGACGCAATAAATTACAGCATTTTGCGCTCTCGCAAGCCTAATACAGCTCGCAATTTAGAAAGTCAATTTGAAAACCTCAGGTAAGAAATAAAACACTTGATTTTATCTAAACAAGATTTGGATGAAGAAAAGGACCCTGAAGTAGAAGGGAGTCTACACAGAGATAGAGACATTTCCACTAGATCTGCATACCAGATACTGTGAGGCCATGCCGGCGCTATGAGAATCACAGACGCCCTCTCCTGCTTGATCCGAGCAATGACTCTTGGCAGGAGAGTGAATGGAGGAAATATGTAAGCTAGACGGAAATTCCAAGGGACCGCCAGAGCATCAATCAAGCCTGTGGATCCCTTGACCTCGAGCCGTACCTCAGAAGATTGGCATTCTGTCGAGAAGCCATGAGATCCAGTTCTGGCTGCCCCCAGGATTAAACTGGAAAATACTTCATGATGGAGTTCCCACTCCCCCGGATGAAAAGTCTGTCGGCTCAGAAATCTGCCTCCCAATTGTCCACTCCTAGGATGTGGATCTCAGAAAGACAACAGTTGTAAGACTCCACCCACTGGATTATCCGGGCCACCTTTGTCATGGCCAAGGACCTCTGAGTTCCCCCTGGTGGTTGATGTACGCCACCGATGTTATGTTGTCCGACTGAAACGTGATAAACCGGGCTAAGGCTGAGGCCAGTAGAGCATAGAAAATTGGTCTCAGTTCTAGAATGTTTATAGGGAGAACTGACTCGTCTCGAGTCCAAAGACCCTGAGTCTTCAAATTGCTCCCCAACCTAAAAGGCTGGCATCCATGGTTACGATCACCCAAGCAAAAGCAAGTTCCCTGGGAGAGGTGTTCCTAAGACAACCACCACAGAAGAGAGTCCCTTGTTGCCTGATCCAGGACTATTTGCGGAGACAGATCTGCATAGTCCCCGATACTATGCCTGGTCTGAGATGGAACCGAGCAAACGGAACTATAAAAATGGATGCTACCATACATAGAGCCACTGACGGCCGAGGAGAGGAATGAAGGACAAGACCCGAACCGAAGATTTTTTTTTTTTTTTTTCTTCTTACCTCTGTCAGAAATATCTTCATTGGAAGGGAGTCTATTATGGTCCCTAAAAACACTACTCTTGTGGTTGGCATCAGAACTCTTTCCCAGATTCACCTTCCAACCGTGGGAGCAAAGAAAAGACAACAAGATATTCGTATGAGAGTTTGCATGATGAAAAGACGGCGATTGAACCAGAATATCGCCCAGATAAGGCGCTACTGCAATGCCCCGAGACTGGATCACTGCCAAAAGAGCCCCCAGGACCTTTGATAAAATTCTTGGAGCTGTGGCAAGGCCAAAGGAAGAGCCACAAACTGGAAATAATTGTCTAAGAAAGTAAACCTTAGAAACTTGTGATGATCCCGGTGAATGGGAACATTAAGGTACGCATCCTTTAAGTCTATGGTTGTCAAACTGACCCTCTTGAACCAAAGGAAGAATAGAACGTATAGTCTCCATCTTGAAGGACGGCACTCTGAGGAACTTGTTTAAACACTTTAGGTCTAAACTAGGTCTGAAAGTCCACTCTTTCTTGGGAACCACAAACCGATTTGAATAAAATCGCAGACCTCCTTCCTGCGGAGGAACTTGAACTATAACTCCCAGGGCAAAAAGATCCTTGATGCAATATAAGAACGCCTCTCTCTTTATCTGGTTTACAGATAATCTTGAAAAAACCTGCCTCTGGGAGGAAGTCTTGAATTCTATCTTGTACCCCTGAGATACGATTTCCACGGCCAACAGGTCTGGGACATCTCGTATCCAAGCCTGAGCAAACTGAGAAAGCCTGCCCCCTACTAGATCCGTTCCTGGATCGGGGGACAACCCTTCATGCTGACTTGGAGTCAGCTGCATGCTTCTTAGACTGTTTCCCCTTGTTCCATAACTGACCAGACTTCCAGGAGTACTTGGGTAGTTCCTGCTTGGAAGAGGAAGCAGAGGGTTTACCTCTAAAGTTACGAAAAAGAACGAAAATTACTCGGACGTCCTTTCTGCTGCTTCTTATTCTGAGGACGAAAAGATCCCTTTACTCCTGTGATATCTGAAATTATTTTAGCCAAACCAGGCACAAACAAGGTCGTACCCTTGTAAGGTATAGCTAATAACTTAGATTTGGTTAAAATCCTGGTCTGTGGATGTTTCTTCTAAAGGGCTTTGCGAGCTAGGACCGCAAAACCAGATATTTTTGCTCCCAGTTTAATTATCTGCAAGGAAGCATCTGTAATAAAAGAATTAGCTAATTTAAGAGACTTAATCCTGTCCTGGATTTTCTTAAGAGGTGTATCTGTCTAAATAGAATCAGACAAGGCATCAAACCAGTAAGCTGCAGCTCTGGTAACAGTAGCAATACACACCGCAGGCTGTCATTGAAGACCTTGGTGAACACGCATTTTCTTTAATAATGCCTCCAATTTCTTATCCATTGGATCCTTAAAAGAACAACTATCCTCTATGGCAATAGTGTTCCTCTTAGCCAAAGGGGAAATAGCTCCATCCACCCTAGGAACCGTTTGCCACGACTCCTTAATAGAGCCAGCTATAAGAAACATTTTCTTAAAAATAGGAGATGGAGAAAAAGGAATACCAGGTCTCTCCCACTCCTGTGCAATAATCTCAGAAGCACGGTCTGGAACAGGAAATACCTACACCGCAGAGGGAACATCAAAATACTTATTCAGCTTACTAGACTTTTTAGGTTTAACAACGATAGTATAAGAGTCATCCAAGGTAGCCAAAACCTCCTTAAAAAGTAACAAGCGGAGGTGTTCCAGCTTAAATCTAAAGGACACAACTTCAGCAGAAGGAATAATACTGCCTGAATCCGAGATTAAACCCTCAGATGCACCCGAAGAATCCTCATTCTCAGACTTCTGAGAGGAAATACTTTGATTAGCCACTTCAGGATCAAAAACTTTAATTACTGTTTCTTTAAAATTTTCTTTTCCGTTTTCCCTGCAGCATAGCAAAAGCAGACAGCACCTCAGATACTGCAGGGGATACCTGGGCAGCAATATCTTGCAAAGTAACCCCAGATGGAGCATGAGAGGAAAACGCAGGGCACTGCATGTGCAGATGAATAGGATTCAGATGTTTGAGGAGACAGCTGCGGCACATCAAACAGGAGGCTCCTGAACAGCATGCGCCTTAGCTAATGATGGCTCAGGGTCAAAAAGTCTTCCTTTAAGCTAAAGTTCTTTCAATACATGAACAAAAAGGTACTTGGGGTTCCACCTGTGCATCAAAACATAAGCTACAGGTAACATCCTGCACAGCCTCTTGATCCATAATACAAAAAAACAAAACGGAAGCAAATTAAAAAAAAAAATCAAATTTTTTTTTTTTTAACGTATTTATTTTTTTAACAAAGGATATAATAGAGAACAAAAAAAACGTTTTACATTTACCAAATCAAGAAAACATACCCCAGGCAACACTCTACATCTCAGCATTATCACTGAGGTGCCCTACCTGTCCTGCATCCCGCAGCAAACTGAGGAAAAAACATAATTTATGCTTACCTGATAAATTTATTTCTCTTGTAGTGTAGTCAGTCCACGGTCATCCATTACTTATGGAATATATCTCTTCCTAACAGGAAGCTGCAAGAGGATCACCCAGCAGAGCTGCTATATAGCTCCTCCCCTCACATGTCATATTCAGTCATTCGACCAAAGCAGACGAGAAAGGAGAAACCATAGGGTGCAGTGGTGACTGGAGTTTAATTAAAATTTAGGTCTGCCTTAAAGACAGGGCGGGCCGTGGACTGACTACACTACAAGAGAAATAAATTTATCAGGTAAGCATAAATTATGTTTTCTCTTGTTAAGTGTAGTCAGTCCACGGGTCATCCATTACTTATGGAATACCAATACCAAAGCTAAAGTACACGGATGAAGGGAGGGACAAGGCAGGAACATTAAACAGAAGGAACCACTGCCTGAAGTACCTTTCTCCCAAAAATAGCCTCCGAAGAAGCAAAAGTGTCAAATTTGTAAAATTTTGAAAAGGTGTGAAGCGAAGACCAAGTCGCAGCCTTGCAAATCTGTTCAACAGAGGCCTCATTTTTAAAGGCCCAGGTGGAAGCCACAGCTCTAGTAGAATGAGCTGTAATCCTTTCAGGAGGCTGCTGTCCAGCAGTCTCATAGGCTAAACGTATTATGCTACAAAGCCAAAAAGAGAGGTAGAAGGGAAGAAGTTTGACGAAAATCTTTAGTTGCCTGCAAATAGAACTTTAGGGCACGGACTACGTCCAAATTATGCAAAAGTCGTTCCTTCTTTGAAGAAGGGTTAGGACACAGTGATGGAACAACAATCTCTTGATTGATATTCCTGTTAGTAACTACCTTAGGTAAGAACCCAGGTTTAGTACGCAGAACTACCTTGTCTGAATGAAAAATCAGATAAGGAGAATCACAATGTAAGGCAGATAACTCAGAGACTCTTCGAGCCGAGGAAATAGCCATCAAAAACAAAACCCTCCAGGATAACAGCTTGATATCAATGGAATGAAGGGGTTCAAATGGAACGCCTTGAAGAACATTAAGAACTAAGTTTAAGCTCCACGGCGGAGCAACAGTCAAACACAGGCTTAATCCTAGTTAAAGCCTGACAAAAAGCCTGAACGTCTGGAACTTCAGCCAGACGTTTGTGTAGAAGAATAGACAGAGCAGAAATCTGTCCCTTTAACGAACTAGCAGATAAGCCCTTTTCTAAACCCTCTTGTAGAAAGGACAATATCCTAGGAATCCTAACCTTACTCCATGAGTAACTCTTGGATTCGCACCAATATAAATATTTACGCCATATCTTATGGTAAATTTTTCTGGTAACAGGCTTCCTAGCCTGTATTAAGGTATCAATAACCGACTCCGAGAAGCCACGCTTTGATAGAATCAAGCGTTCAATCTCCAAGCAGTCAGCCTCAGAGAAATTAGATTTGGATGTTTGAAAGGACCCTGAATCAGAAGGTCCTGTCTCAGAGGCAGAGACCATGGTGGACAGGACGACATGTCCACTAGATCTGCATACCAGGTCCTGCGTGGCCACGCAGACGCTATTAGAATCATCGATGCTCTCTCCTGTTTGATCCTGGCAATCAATCGAGGAAGCATCGGGAAGGGTCGAAACACATAAGCCATGTTGAAAACCCAAGGTGCTGTCAGAGCATCTATCAGTACCGCTCCCGGGTCCCTGGACCTGGATCAGTAACAAGGAAGCTTGGCGTTCTGGCGAGACGCCATGAGATCCAGATCTGGTTTGCCCCAATGATGAAGCAGTTGGGCAAACACCTCCGGATGAAGTTCCCACTCCCCCGGATGAAAAGTCTGGCGACTTAGGAAATCCGCCTCCCAGTTCTCCACGCCTGGGATGTGGATCGCTGACAGGTGGCAAGAGTGAGACTCTGCCCAGCGAATTATCTTTGAGACTTCCATCATCGCTAGGGAACTCCTTGTCCCTCCCTGATGGTTGATGTAAGCCACAGTCGTGATGTTGTCCGACTGAAACCTGATGAACCTCAGAGTTGCTAACTGAGGCCAAGCCAGAAGAGCATTGGAGACTGCTCTTAATTCCAGAATGTTTATTGGAAGGAGTCTCTCCTCCTGAGTCCATGATCCCTGAGCCTTCAGGGAATTCCAGACAGCCCCAACCTAGCAGGCTGGCGTCTGTTACAATCGTCCAATCTGGCCTGCTGAAGGGCATCCCCCTGGACAGATGTGGCCGAGAAAGCCACCATAGAAGAGAATCTCTGGTCTCTTGATCCAGATTTAGCATAGGGGACAAATCTGAGTAATCCCCATTCCACTGACTTAGCATGCACAATTGCAGCGGTCTGAGATGCAGGCGTGCAAAAGGTACTATGTCCATTGCCGTTACCATTAAACCGATTACCTCCATGCATTAAGCCACTAATGGGTGTTGAATGGAATGAAGGACACGGCAAGCATTTAGAAGTTTTGATAACCTGTCCTCTGTCAGGTAAATTTTCATTTCTACAGAATCTATAAGAGTCCCTAAGAAGGGAACTCTTGTGAGTGGCAATAGAGAACTCTTTTCTACGTTCACCTTCCACCCATGCGACCTTAGAAATGCCAGAACTAACTCTGTATGAGACTTGGCAGTTTGGAAACTTGACGCTTGTATCAGAATGTCGTCTAGGTACGGAGCTACCGCTATTCCTTGCGGTCTTAGTACCGCCAGAAGAGAGCCCAGAACCTTTGTAAAGATTCTTGGAGCCGTAGCTAACCCGAAGGGAAGAGCTACAAACTGGTAATGCCTGTTTAGGAAGGCAAACCTTAGATACCGGTAATGATCCTTGTGAATCGGTATGTGAAGGTAGGCATCCTTGAAATCCACTGTGGTCGTGTACTGACCCTCTTGGATCATAGGTAAGATGGTCCGAATAGTTTCCATTTTGAACGATGGAACTCTTAGGAATTTGTTTAGGATCTTTAAGGCCAAGATTGGTCTGAAGGTTCCCTCTTTTTTGGGAACCACAAACAGATTTGAGTAAAACCCTTGTCCGTGTTCCGACCGCGGAACTGGGTGGATCACTCCTATTTGTAAAAGGTCTTGTACACAGCGTAGAAACGCCTCTTTCTTTATCTGGTTTGCTGACAACCTTGAAAGATGAAATCTCCCTTTTGGAGGAGAAGCTTTGAAGTCCAGAAGATATCCCTGAGATATGATCTCTAACACCCAGGGATCCTGGACATCTCTTGCCCAAGCCTGGGCGAAGAGAGAAAGTCTACCCCCCACTAGATCCGTTTCCGGATCGGGGGCCCTCACACTTCATGCTGTCTTAGGGGCAAGCAGCAGGTTTTCTGGCCTGCTTGACCTTGTTCCAGGACTGGTTAGGTTTCCAGCCCTGTCTGTAGCGAGCAACAGTTCCTTCCTGTCTTGGAGCGGAGGAAGTTGATGCTGCTCCTGCCTTGAAGTTACGAAAGGCACGAAAATTAGACTGTTTAGCCCTTGGTTTGGCCCTGTCTTGAGGCAGGGCATGGCCCTTACCTCCAGTAATGTCAGCGATAATTTCTTTCAAACCGGGCCCGAATAATGTCTGCCCTTTGAAAGGAATGTTAAGCAATTTAGATTTAGAAGTCACATCGGCTGACCAGGATTTAAGCCACAGCGCTCTACGCGCTTGAATGGCGAATCCGGAGTTCTAAGCCGTAAGTTTAGTTAAGTGTACTACGGCATCAGAAATAAATGAATTAGCTAGCTTAAGGACTTTAAGCTCGTCTATAATCTCATCCAATGGAGTTGTGCTAAGGGTCTCTTCCAGAGACTCAAACCAGAATGCCGCCGCAGCCGTGACAGGCGCAATGCATGCAAGGGGTTGTAATCATTCAGAGCCGCTAATACCTCCCCTAGTAATACACGGAGGTTCTCAAGCTTAAATTTAAAATTTGAAATGTCTGAGTCCAGTTTACTTGGATCAGATCCGTCACCCACAGAATGAAGCTCTCCGTCCTCATGTTCTGCAAATTGTGACGCAGTATCAGACATGGCTCTATTATCAGCGCACTCTGTTCTTACCCCAGAGTGATCGCGTTTACCCCTAAATTCTGGCAATTTAGATAGTACTTCAGTCATAACATTAGCCATGTCTTGCAAAGTGATTTGTATGGGCCGCCCTGATGTACTTGGCGCCACAATATCACGCACCTCCTGAGCGGGAGGCGAAGGTACTGACACGCGAGGAGAGTTAGTCGGCATAACTTCCCCCTCGTTGTCTGGTGATAATTTCTTTACATGTACAGATTGGCTTTTATTTAAAGTAGCATCAATGCAATTAGTACATAAATTTCTATTGGGCTCCACATTGGCCTTTAAACATAGTGAACAAAGAGATTCATCTGTGTCAGACATGTTTAAACAGACTAGCAATGAGACTAGCAAGCTTGGAAAATACTTCTCAAATAAATTTACAAGCAATATAAAAAACGCTACTGTGCCTTTAAGAAGCACAAAAAGCTGTCACAGTTGAAATAACAAGGAACCAAATTAGTTATAGCAACCAAATTTTCACAGTAAATGTATTAAGTTAGCAAAGGATTGCACCCACCAGCAAATGGATGATTAACCCCTTAATACCGAAAAACGGATAACAATTTAATATTAACGTTTTTATCACAGTCAAAACACACTATCACAGGTCTGCTGTGAGTGATTACCTCCCTCAAAACTAGTTTTGGAGACCCCTGAGCTCTGTAGAGACGTCCTGGATCATGGAGGAAGAAATAGGAAGACTGAATAATTTTTTACTGCGCAATAAAGCGCTAAAATAGGCCCCTCCCACTCATATTACAACAGTGGGGAAGCTCAGTAAACTGATTTTATTCAGAAAAACGACAGCCATGTGGTAAAAATCATGCCCATAAAGTTTTATCACCAAGAACCTCAGAAAAAAAACGATTAACATGCCAGTAAACGTTTTAAAAATGAAATTATGAAATGTTATTAATAAGCCTGCTGCTAGTCGCTTTCACTGCAGTGTAGGCTCAAATATTACTTAAATATAGACAGTATTTTCTTAGTGAAATTCCATTCCCCAGAAATACCTCAGAGTATACATACATACATACATATCAGCCTGATACCAGTCGCTACTACTGCATTTAAGGCTGCACTTACATTACATCGGTATTAGCAGTATTTTCTCAGTCAATTCCATTCCTTAGAAAATAATATACTGCAACATACCTCCTTGCAGGTGAGCCCTGCCTGCTATCCCCTGTTCTGAAGTTACCTCACTCCTCAGAATGGCCGAGAACAGCAAGTGGATCTTAGTTACGACCGCTAAGATCATAGACAAACTCAGGTAGATTCTTCTTCTAAAGCTGCCTGAGAAGAAACAACACACTCCGGTGCCGTTTAAAATAACAAACTTTTGATTGAAGAAATAAAAACTAAGTTTAACAACCACAGTCCTCTCACACGTCCTATTAGTTAGGTGCAAGAGAATGACTGGGTATGACGTAGAGGGGAGGAGCTATATAGCAGCTCTGCTTGGGTGATCCTCTTGCACTTCCTGTTAGGGAGGAGATATAATCCCATAAGTAATGGATGACCCGTGGACTGACTACACTTAACAGGAGAAAAGCAAATCTTAGGTACCGACAATGATCCTTGTGAATCGGTATGTGAAGGTAGGCATCCTTTAAATCCACTGTGGTCATGTACTGACCCTCTTGGATCATGGGAAGGATGGTTCGAATAGTTTCCATTTTGAATGATGGAACTCTTAGAAATTTGTTTCGGATTTTTAAGTCCAAGATTGGTCTGAAGGTTCCCTCTTTCTTGGGCACCACAAATAGATTTGAATAGAATCCCTGCCCGTGTTCCGTCCGCGGAACTGGGTGGATCACCCCATTAGTAAAAGGTCTTGTACACAGCGTAGAAACGCCTCTTTCTTTATTTGGTTTGCTGATAACCTTGAAAGATGAAATCTCCCTCGTGGAGGAGAAGTTTTGAAGTCCAGGAGATATCCCTGAGATATGATCTCCAACGCCCAGGGATCCTGGACATCTCTTGCCCAAGCCTGGGCAAAGAGAGAAAGTCTGCCCCCCACTAGATCCGTTTCCGGATAGGGGGCCCTCTCTTCATGCTGTCTTGGAGGCAGCAGCAGGTTTCTTGGCCTGCTTGCCCTTGTTCCAGGACTGGTTAACTTTCCAGCCCTGCCTGTAACGAGCAACAGCTCCTTCCTGTTTTGGAGCGGAGGAAGTTGATGCTGCTCCAGCCTTGAAGTTACGAAAGGCACGAAAATTAGACTGTTTGGCCTTTGATTTGGCCCTGTCCTGAGGTAGAGCATGGCCCTTACCTCCCGTAATGTCAGCTATAATTTCTTTCAAGCCGGGCCCGAATAAGGTCTGCCCTTTGAAAGGAATATTAAGTAATTTAGATTTAGAAGTCACGTCCGCTGACCAGCATTTAAGCCATAGCGCTCTGCGCGCTTGGATGGCGAATCCGGAGTTCTTAGCCGTAAGTTTGGTTAAATGAACGACGGCATCAGAAACAAATGCGTTAGTTAGCTTAAGTGCTTTAAGCTTGTTCATAATTTCATCCAATGGAGCTGTGCGAATGGCCTCTTCCAGAGACTCAAACCAGAATGCCGCCGCAGCAGTGACAGGCGCAATGCATGCAAGGGGCTGTAAGATAAAACCATGTTGAACAAACATTTTCTTAAGGTAACCCTCTAATTTTTTATCCATTGGATCTGAAAAGGCACAACTATCCTCCACCGGGATAGTGGTACGCTTAGCTAAAGTAGAAACTGCTCCCTCCACCTTAGGGACCGTCTGCCATAAGTCTCGTGTGGTGACGTCTATAGGAAACATTTTCCTAAATATGGGAGGAGGGGAAAAGGGCACACCAGGTCTATCCCACTCCTTGCTAATAATCTCTGTAAGCCTTTTAGGTATAGGAAACACGTCAGTACACACCGGTACCGCATAGTATCTATCCAACCTACATAATTTTTCTGGAATTGCAACAGTGTTACAATCATTCAGAGCCGCTAATACCTCCCCTAACAATATGCGGAGGTTCTCAAGCTTAAATTTAAAATTAGAAATCTCTGAATCCAGTCTCCCTGGATCAGATCCGTCACCCACAGAATGAAGCTCTCCGTCTTCACGTTCTGCAAACTGTGACACAGTATCTGACATGGCTCTCACCTCATCCGCGCGCTCTGTCCTTAACCCAGAGCTATCGCGCTTGCCTCTTAATTCTGGCAATTTAGATAATACTTCTGTCATAACAGTAGCCATGTCTTGCAAAGTGATTTGTAAGGGCCTCCCTGATGTACTTGGCGCCACAAAATCACGCACCTCCTGAGCGGGAGGCGAAGGTACTGACACGTCAGGAGAGTTAGTCGGCATAACTTCCCCCTCGATGTCTGGTGATAATTTCTTTACCGGTAAAGATTGACTTTTATTTAAAGTAGCATCAATGCAATTAGTACATAAATTTCTATTGGGCTCCACATTGGCCTTTAAACATAGTGAACAAAGAGATTCATCTGTGTCAGACATGTTTAAACAGACTAGCAATGAGACTAGCAAGCTTGGAAATACTTTTCTAAATAAATTTACAAGCAATATAAAAAAACGCTACTGTGCCTTTAAGAAGCACAAAAAGCTGTCACAGTTGAAATAACAATGAACCAAAATAGTTATAGCAACCAATTTTTCACAGTAAATGTATTAAGTTAGCAAAGGATTGCACCCACCAGCAAATGGATGATTAACCCCTTAATACCCAAAAACTGATTAACAATTTAATAAACGTTTTTCTCACAGTCAAAACACACTGTCACAGGTCTGCTGTGACCGATTACCTCCCTCAAAATGAATTTTGAAGACCCCTGAGCTCTCTAGAGACGATCTGGATCATGGAGGATGAAGTAGACAGATTGTGACTGAATTTTTACTGCGCAAAAAAGTGCTAAAATAGGCCCCTCCCACTCATATTACAACAGTGGGGAAGCTCAGAAAACTGTTTCTATGCAGAAAACAAAGAAGGCCATGTGGTAAAAATCATGCCCCAATAAGTTTTATCACCAAGTACCTCACAAAAAACGATTAACATGCCAGTAAACGTTTTAAACATACATTTGAAAAGTTATGAATTGTTATTAATAAGCCTGCTACCAGTCGCTTTTACTGCAGTTAAGGCTCATACATTATTTCAGTATTAACAGTATTTTCAGAGTCAATTCCATTCCTTAGAAAAATACATTCAGTGTACACACACTCATCAGCCTAATACCAGTCGCTATCACTGCATTTAAGGCTGAACTTACTTTACATTGGTATCAGCAGTATTTTCTCAGTCAATTCCATTCCTCAGAAAAATAATTACTGCACATACCTCATTTGCAGGGGGGCCCTGCATGCTATTCCCCTTCTCTGAAGTTACCTCACTCCTCAGATGAGAACAGCCAGTGGATCTTAGTTACGTCTGCTAAGATCATAGAAAACGCAGGCAGATTCTTCTTCTAAGGCTGCCTGAGAATAAACAGCACACTCCGGTGCTATTTAAAATAAACTTTTGATTGTAGAAATAAACTAAGTTAAAAAACACCACAGACCTCTCACAGCGACCTATCTAGTTAGGCTGCAAGAGAATGACTGAATATGACATGTGAAGGGAGGAGCTATATAGCAGCTCTGCTGGGTGATCCTCTTGCAGCTTCCTGTTAGGAAGAGATATATTCCATAAGTAATGGATGACCGTGGACTGACTACACTTAACAAGAGAAAAACGATCCCATTCACAATCTGGATTTCCAGAGAAGCAAAAACAACAAGAAGCCTTCTAAACAGCAGAGCCATCTGAAATATGCACAACTCACTCTACAAGAAGTGAAGAAAAGCACCAAATAAAAAAATTAAAAAGAATCAGAACCTCCCTAAAAGGGGCAGTCCTACAGCTGACAAAGCAGCCATTTTGTTTTAATTTTTTATACAACTTTGAAAACAGGCTTAAAAACAAATACAACCCCCAAGAAAAGTACGTAATCCGTTAATAAAAACGGATCATCACACTAACAGTGCCTGCAAAAACTGCCATAAAAACCTGCAACCTGACAGGAATAATAAAAAAACGTCCCCCTGCAACGTTTCAGCTGAATAAGTGCCAAATTTTTCCCTGCTTAGAGAGAAAAATAAAAAACTGGCACTTACCTTAATATTTATCTGTCCGGCAGTAGGACAGCTCAACTGGTTTGAGAGGAGGCCATCCCTCCCATGAACCTGTGGAAATACAGAACGACTGAATAAACTTACTCAGGCTATCTAAATAGGGCAGCAAAATGTTTTGGGAAAACACACAGTGAGGATTGTACCCCTCAAGTTCCCAATTGCTCAAAAGCCACCACTGCCCTACTGAAGAGACTGACATGGGCTAAGGCTAGACCCTTTAGAAAGATCAGAGCAAACCTACTCTGCTTTAAAATAAATAAAAAATCTTGATTGTAGATCAGACATCAAAACTTCACCTCCACCTGCACCGCAAGCAAAGAGAATGACTGGGGATTCCGGCTAAGGGAAGTGACATATAGCAGCTTTGCTGTAGTGCTCTTTGCCTCCTCCTGCTGGCCAGGAGTGATATTCCCACTAGTAATTGATGATTCCGTGGACTCACCATATCTTAGGAAAGAAATTAGAATGTTGTTTAAAACTACATGATTTATCCAATCCATTTAATTTTAACTTTACGGTAACGTTAAATATTTGCTCTTAATTTTCAGAAAAATGAATGGAACTCTGGAGCACAATATTACTTAAGCACAGCAACCACAAAAGGTTGCTGACCCCTGCCTTAAAGTAAGAGGGGTTTTAAATAAAAAATTTTTAAAAAGGGCTATTCTAAGTGTGCCAAAGATGCCTTTGGTGTTTTTCACATTTCTGAAGGCATGTTACTATGCATTACTTATTGCCTGTGGAATGGCTGCAAACATTCCAAAAAACAAAACAACTGAGCTGAGAAATGTATAATAAATTGAGACATTCAGAGGGCAGCAGAAATCAGAAACTATTGCCCTTTCCAGAAGAGCAACAAGGAACTTTTACTTAAGGAAATTAATATTTTTGATAATTTCATTTCCATCGTGGGGAGGATAGTCCACAGCTTCATTCATTACTTGTGTGAATTAAGAGCCTGGCCACCGGAGGAGGCAAAGACACCCCACCCAAAGGCTTAAATACCTCCCCCACTCCTCTCATCCCCCAGTCATTCTGCCGACTGAAAAAGTAACAGTAGGAGAAATATCAGGGTATAAATGGTGCAAGAAGAACAAATACAATTTAGGTCCGCCCCAACGGAGCAACGTGCAGGAGCCTTGGTCTCTCCTCCCCACGGTGGAAATTAAAATTTTAGGTAAGCATAATTTAGGTTTTCCATCTAAAAGGGGAGGAAAGTCCACGGCTTCATTCATTACTTGTGGGAAGCAAATACCCAAGCTCTAGAAGACACTGAATGAAAAATGGGAGGGCAAAAAGGCGGACCCTAATCTGAGGGCATCACAGCCTGCAAAACCTCTCTCCCAAAAACAGATTCTGCAGAAGCAAAAAAGTCAAATTTGTAAAACTTTGTAAACGTATGTAAGAAGGAGCAGGTAGCCGCCTTAGAAATCTGCTCCATAGAAGCCTCATTCTTGAAGGCCCAAGAAGAAGCCACAGCTCTAGTGGAATGAGCCGTGATCCTCTGAGGAGGCTTATGTCCCAAGCGAGTTGAGGGGCGAATCATGCTCCTTAACCAAAAAGACAAAGTAGCAACAGAGGACTTCTGGCCTTTACGCTTCCCTGAATACACCACAAACAGATGTAGACCGTCTGAAATCCTTAGTAGCCTGAAGGTAAAACTTCAGGGCACAAACATCCAAATTGTGAAGCAACCGCTCCTTTGGAGAAGAAGGGTTAGGACACAAAGGAGGAACAACTATTTCCTGATTGATGTTACAATCAGACCCAACCTTGGGAAGAAATCCCAATCTAGTGCGAAGAACAGCCTTATAGGTGTGAAAAAACAAATAAGGAGGCTCCCATTGCAAGGTCGCCAGCTCAGAAACTGTGTGCCGATGCCACAGCCAACAGGAAGAGGACCTTCCAGGAAAGAGTCTTAATGTCAATAGAGTGCATAGGTTCAAACGGAACCCTCTGCAAAACCTTAATAACTAAGTTTAAGCTCCAGGGAGGAGCCGACTGTGTGAAAACAGACCTGATTCTAGACAGAGCCTGAACAAAAGACTGAACGTCAGGATGCTCAGCGAGCCTCTTGTGCAACAAGACTGATGATGCCGAAATCTGTCCCTTTAAGGAATTGGCGGCAAGCCCCTTCTACAGACCAAAAAATAGACAAACAGACAAAAAACGAAATGGATGGCGCTGGTCTTGCAGAATAGTTAGTTTCTAATGATAAATAGAAATGGACTTGATGTGCAAGTTAAATCTGTTGCAATAATGTGCAATATACTCACTCCTTAAGTAATGTGAGTCCTGCTTCTATGGTATATCCCTTTGCGGTGTGTCCCTCTCCAAAAGGAAACAACAAGGTGGTTTATAACAGGGCTGGAAAAGGATTAGAACCTCATCAGCAGTAAAGTAATAACTTTAAGTTGAAAAAACAAGTAGTAACTTACTTATCTGTGACGAGCCGGACTTGCTTTTCTGGATAAGTAAGTTACTACTTGTTTTTTCAACTTAAAGTTATTACTTTACTGCTGATGAGGTTCTAATCCTTTTCCAGCCCTGTTATAAACCACCTTGTTGTTTCCTTTTGGAGAGGGACACACCGCAAAGGGATATACCATAGAAGCAGGACTCACATTACTTAAGGAGTGAGTATATTGCACATTATTGCAACAGATTTAACTTGCACATCAAGTCCATTTCTATTTATCATTAGAAACTAACTATTCTGCAAGACCAGCGCCATCCATTTCGTTTTTTGTCTATTGCTTATACAGTCCTTGGGGAGAGACTGAGGAAGGGCAGCGGTCACTTCATTTAACAAGGAGAGTATTGTTTTTTTAGCACATTGTGTTGAGCATATTTGTTTTTTCTGTTAACATCTACTTGTTTGCCACACACATTTCTGTACACCTTCTACAGACCATCCTGGAGAAAGGAAAGAATCCTAGATACCTTAACCTTAGGCCAAGGATATCCATGCGAGACACCAGGACAAGTAAGTACTCCACACCTTATGATAGATGCGACGAGTGACCGGCTTCCTGTCCTGTACTTGGAGTATCAATTACTCTCTCAGAAAACCCTTGTTTGGCAAAGACTAAGCGCTCAATCTCCACGCAGTCAGCCTCAGAGAATCTAGATTTTAAAATGTTGAAAGGTACACTGTTCCAGCAGATCCCTGCGACAGGGTAACCTCCAAGGAGGAGAGGATGACATCCCCACCAGATCCGCAAACCACGTCTTCCGCTGCCACGACGAAGCGATCTGAATGGCGAAAGCTCGCTCCTGCTTGATGCAGGCCACTACACGAGGAAGAAGCAATAACGGTGGGAAAATGTAAGCTAGGTTGAATCCCCAAGGAACCGCTAAGGCTTCTATCAGCTCTGCCTGGGGATCCCCTTGACCTCGACCCTTATTTGGGTAGCTTGCAATCAAGTCTGGATGACATGAGATCTACCTCCGGTGTTCCCCATCTAAGACAAATCTCTGCAAACACCTCGGGGTGTAGAGACCATTCCCCCGGATGAAAGGACTGCCTGCTGAGAAAGTCTGCTTCCCAGTTGTCCACACCCAGAATGTGGATCGCTGAGAGTGAGCAGTTGTGGGACTCCGCCCATTCCAAAATCAGAGACACCTCCCTATTGCTAGGGAGCTTCTCGTACCCCCCTGATGGTTGATGTAAGCAACCAAAGTAATGTCGGTCTGGAATCTGTTGACGCTGAATGACCAGAGGAGGCCACGCCTTCAGAGCATTGTAGATTGCTCGAAGCTCCAGAATGTTTAGCGGGAGGAGAGACTCCTCCCGGGTCCATTTTCCTTGTGCCATCCTGGCACCCCAAACAGCGCCCCATCCAGCCAGATTTGCATCCGTGGTCACAATCTCCCAGGACGGTCTCAGGAAGGATGTCCCCAGGGACAGTTGTTCCTGACGGATCCACCAAGAGAGGGAGTAATCACCATTCCACTGTCTCAACATTCACAACCAACTGAAGAGGTCTGAGATGGAACATCTATGCTGGAAACCATGAGTCCGATCACCTCCATACATAGGGCCACCGAGGGACTTGAGGAATGAAGAGCCAGACAGGAGGACGCAATCTTTCCGCGTCGCTGATCTGTGAGAAATATCTTCATGGATAGAGAGTCTATAATAGTGCCCAGGAACTCCACCCTGTTGCTGGGAACCAGGGAACTCTTTCCTGAGTTGAATTTCCAACCTTGAGATTGGAGCAGGAGAAGTAGGGCCCTCATGTGATCCTATGATAGACTGAACGACAGCACCTGGACTAGGATGTCGTCCAGATAGGGCGCCACAGCAATGCCTCTGGATCTGGCCACTGCAAGTAGCGCCACCAGAACCTTTGTGAAGACTCTCAGGGCCGTCACCAAACCAAAAGGAAGGGCAACAAACTGGAAGTGTAGGTCCAGAAACGCAAATCTCAGGAACCTGAAGTTATTCCTGTGGATTGGTATATAAAAAAAGGTAAGCATCCTTCAAGTCTATTGTCATCAAGAACTGTCCCTCTTGAACTAGGGGCAGAATAGATCTGATCTTTTCCATTTTGAACGATTGAACAGAAAGAAATTTGTTTACACATTTTAGGTCTAGAATCGGGCAGAACGTGCCCTCCTTTGGGACCACGAAAAGGTTTCAATAATACCCTAGACCTCTCTCTGCCAGGGGCACTGGTTCAATAACTCCTAGAGAAGAGAGATCCCTCACACACTCTAGAAATGCTTTTCTCTTTTCTGGTCTTACAGACAGATTTGACAAGAGGAATCTAAATCCTATCCTATCATGTACACTTGGGCAACAACCTCCAGCTGCCCCTTCACGACAATTTTGACTCAGCAGGCTTCTTGCTCTGCTTGGACTTAACCAAAGACTGAACTGGCTTCCAAAGTTCCCTTGGACTAATCCGCTTTTGCGGCGGGCTGCTGGCGTTGGGCCTTGTCGGCATGAAATGGACGAATGTTAGAACCCTTAGGCTTAGCCTTCTTATCCTGTGGTAGAAAAGCACCCTTGCCTCCCGTAACCATATGTTATGTTCGAATCCAATCCTAGACCGAACAAAATCTTTCCTTAAAAACGTAGGGACAACAGTTTCGACTTAGAAGTCATGTCCGCAGACCATGATTTTAGCCACAGAGCCCTGCGAGCTAAAACTGAAAAACCTGATATCTGCGCATTCAGGCAAATAATTTGAATATTGGCGTAACATATGAAAGAATTGGCAACCTTCAACGCCTTAATTTTTTCCTGTACCTCGTCGATGGAAGTCTCCCCCTCGACCATATCACACAGGGATTCACCTCAATATGTCGCAGCTACGGAAACCGCGGCTACAGCCGCTGCCAGTTGAAAAACAAACCCTGTGTGCTGAAAACATCATTCTTAACATGTATTCCAACTTTTTATCCATGGGCTCTTTAAACTACGAACTATCCTCAAGTGGAATAGTCGTCCGCTTTGCGAGCGTAGAGATGGCAACATCCACTTTAGGACAGTCCCCCATAGCTTGAGCTGAGAGTCCGTAACGGGGAACAGTTTCTTAAAGGAATAAGAAGGGGAAAGGAAGAACCTAGTCGCTCACATTCATTCTTAATAATATTAGCCATCTTAACAGGAACCGGGAAGGTCTGAGATACCACCCTGTCCTCATATACTTTATCAAGGTTAGGAAGCTTCTGTTCCGGAACCTCCAGACTAGCAAGCACTTGCTTCAGCAAAAAGCGCTAATTCTACATCCTAAACCTAAAGTCAGGCTTCTCCGCAGCCGGAGGCTAGTTGACACGGATTCCGACCCAGAAGGTGCCTCCTCCAAAGAGTCAGATTGGGCCTCATCAGCAGATAACGCCTCTGATATTTCCATAGGCGTAGAGAACCCCTGGGCCCGACCGCCAAGATAAGTCTTACACTTGCACTTAGCAGAACGTGGTAAAGCATAGAGCACCTTCGATACCGCTGTTTGCAGTTGATCCGCAAAATTTGACGGCCAACGAGGCTCTCCCGTAGGATTAATGGTTTAACTCTGGGGCGCTGCATGTGCAATAGGAGATGGATGCAGGGAACGCACCTCACGGGACAGAGAAGTCTGAGGTGGACGGCTCAGTAGTACTAGGCATCCTCTTATTTTTAGATGTCACAACATTATCAAGACATGTGGAACATAGTTGAGCAGGCTGATGTACAAGAACCTACTCACAAACACAGGTATGAGACTTTGTTAAAGAGGGCGTACCCTCTAACGCGTCAGAGTCCTCCATAGCTTGCGCTTATATTATGGACTAGATTTTAATAAAGAGAGGGCACCTTTATAACCTCCAATGGCCGGGGCACTCACCACCTCCTTTGACTCGGACTACAGAAACCGATTTGTCTCTTGCGCCAATCAAGCAGAAGAAGATGCCTAGGCCACACCCGGTCACATGGAGTGCCTCGCAGGACCGCCCCTGCACTAGGGAAGAAAACATGCCAAAAAGAACACGTAAATACTCCTGGAAGATAACCTGTCAGTTCCACCATTGCCAGAGCCTCATCTCGCACCAATGACACAAATATTATATATATTAAAAAAAATTTAAAAAAAAACTGTTCAATAAACCCCTTCCAGAAATGTTAACCGTTGATTTTATAAAGATAAAAGGTGTCACACTGTGACCCTGTCTTCTACGTTATCATTATGAATATAATAAAAACAGAATTTATGCTTACCTGATAAATTACTTTCTCCAACGGTGTGTCCGGTCCACGGCGTCATCCTTACTTGTGGGATATTCTCTTCCCCAACAGGAAATGGCAAAGAGCCCAGCAAAGCTGGTCACATGATCCCTCCTAGGCTCCGCCTACCCCAGTCATTCAACCAACGTAAAGGAGGAATATGCATAGGAGAAATCATATGATACCGTGGTGACTGTAGTTAGAGAAAATAATTCATCAGACCTGATTAAAAAAACCAGGGCGGGCCGTGGACCGGACACACCGTTGGAGAAAGTAATTTATCAGGTAAGCATAAATTCTGTTTTCTCCAACATAGGTGTGTCCGGTCCACGGCGTCATCCTTACTTGTGGGAACCAATTCCAAAGCTTTAGGACACGGATGATGGGAGGGAGCAAATCAGGTCACCTAGATGGAAGGCACCACGGCTTGCAAAACCTTTCTCCCAAAAATAGCCTCAGAAGAAGCAAAAGTATCAAATTTGTAAAATTTGGTAAAAGTGTGCAGTGAAGACCAAGTCGCTGCCTTACATATCTGATCAACAGAAGCCTCGTTCTTGAAGGCCCATGTGGAAGCCACAGCCCTAGTGGAGTGAGCTGTGATTCTTTCATGAGGCTGCCGTCCGGCAGTCTCATAAGCCAATCGGATGATGCTTTTAAGCCAAAAAGAGAGAGAGGTAGAAGTTGCTTTTTGACCTCTCCTTTTACCAGAATAAACAACAAACAAAGAAGATGTTTGTCTGAAATCCTTTGTAGCCTCTAAATAGAATTTTAGAGTACAAACTACATCCAAATTGTGTAACAAACGTTCCTTCTTTGAAACTGGATTCGGACACAAAGAAGGCACAACTATCTCCTGGTTAATATTTTTGTTAGAAACAACTTTCGGAAGAAAACCAGGTTTAGTACGCAAAACCACCTTATCTGCATGGAACACCAGATAAGGAGGAGAACACTGCAGAGCAGATAACTCTGAAACTCTTCTAGCAGAAGAAATTGCAACCAAAAACAAAACTTTCCAAGATAGTAACTTAATATCTACGGAATGTAAGGGTTCAAACGGAACCCCTTGAAGAACTGAAAGAACTAAATTGAGACTCCAAGGAGGAGTCAAAGGTTTGTAAACAGGCTTGATTCTAACCAGAGCCTGAACAAATGCTTGAACATCTGGCACAGCTGCCAGTCTTTTGTGTAGTAAGACAGATAAAGCAGAAATCTGTCCCTTCAAAGAACTTGCAGATAATCCTTTCTCCAAACCCTCCTGTAGAAAGGATAGAATCTTAGGAACTTTTATCTTGTTCCATGGGAATCCTTTAGATTCACACCAACAAATATATTTTTTCCATATTTTATGGTAAATTTTCCTAGTTACAGGCTTTCTAGCCTAGACAAGAGTATCAATGACAGAATCTGAAAACCCACGCTTTGATAAAATCAAGCGTTCAATCTCCAAGCAGTCAGTTGGAGTGAAGCCAGATTCGGATGTTCGAATGGACCTTGAACAAGAAGGTCCTGTCTCAAAGGTAGCTTCCATGGTGGAGCCGATGACATATTCACCAGGTCTGCATACCAAGTTCTGCGTGGCCACGCAGGAGCTATCAAGATCACCGAAGCCCTCTCCTGATTGATCCTGGCTACCAGCCTGGGAATGAGAGGGAACGGTGGGAATACATAAGCTAGGTTGAAGGTCCAAGGCGCTATCAGTGCATCTACTAGAGTCGCCCTGGGATCCCTGGATCTGACGCCATCAGGTCCATGTCTGGAATGCCCCATAATTGAGTTATTTGGGCAAAGATTTCCGGATGGAGTTCCCACTCCCCCGGATGGAATGTCTGACGACTCAGAAAATCCGCTTCCCAATTTTCCACTTCTGGGATGTGGATTGCAGACAAGTGGCAGGAGTGATTCTCCGCCCATTGAATTATTTTGGTCACTTCCTCCATCGCCAGGGAACTCCTTGTTCCCCCCTGATGGTTGATATATGCAACAGTCGTCATGTTGTCTGATTGAAACCTTATGAATTTGGCCTTTGCTAGTTGAGGCCAAGCTTTGAGAGCATTGAATATCGCTCGCAGTTCCAGAATGTTTATCGGGAGAAGAGATTCTTCCCGAGACCATAGACCCTGAACTTTCAGGGGTTCCCAGACCGCGCCCCAGCCCACCAGACTGGCGTCGGTCGTGACAATGACCCACTCTGGTCTGCGGAAGCTCATTCCCTGTGACAGGTTGTCCAGGTTCAGCCACCAACGGAGTGAATCTCTGGTTCTTTGATCTACTTGGATCGTCGGAGACAAGTCTGTATAATCCCCATTCCACTGTCTGAGCATGCACAGTTGTAATGGTCTTAGATGAATTCGTGCAAAAGGAACTATGTCCATTGCCGCAACCATCGAACCTATTACTTCCATGCACTGCGCTATGGAAGGAAGAAGAACAGAATGAAGTACTTGACAAGAGCTTAGAAGTTTTGATTTTCTGGCCTCTGTCATAAAAATCTTCATTTCTAAGGAGTCTATTATTGTTCCCAAGAAGGGAACTCTTGTTGACGGGGACAGAGAACTTTTTTCTATGTTCACTTTCCACCCGTGAGATCTGAGAAAGGCTAGGACAATGTCCGTATGAGCCTTTGCTTTTGACAGAGACGACGCTTGAATCAGTATGTCGTCTAAGTAAGGTACTACTGCAATGCCCCTTGGTCTTAGCACCGGTAGAAGGGACCCTAGTACCTTTGTGAAAATCCTTGGAGCAGTGGCTAATCCGAATGGAAGTGCCACAAACTGGTAATGCTTGTCCAGAAAGGCGAACCTTAGGAACCGATGATGTTCCTTGTGGATAGGAATATGTAGATACGCATCCTTTAAATCCACCGTGGTCATGAATTGACCTTCCTGGATGGTAGGAAGAATTGTTCGAATGGTTTCCATCTTGAACGATGGAACCCTGAGAAATTTGTTTAGAATCTTGAGATCTAAAATTGGTCTGAAGACCTGTGGAACCTCCCCCTTGGGGGTAGTTCCTTGAATTCCAGGAGATAACCTTGAGAAACTATTTCTAGCGCCCAAGGATCCTGAACATCTCTTGCCCAAGCCTGAGCAAAGAGAGAGAGTCTGCTCCCCACCAGATCCGGTCCCGGATCGGTGGCCAACACTTCATGCTGTTTTAGTAGCAGTGGCAGGTTTCTTGGCCTGCTTACCCTTGTTCCAGCCTTGCATCGGTCTCCAGGCTGGTTTGGTTTGAGAACTATTACCCTCTTGTTTAGAGGGTGTAGAATTTGAGGCTGGTCCGTTTCTGCGAAAGGGACGAAAATTTGTTTTATTTTTAGCCTTAAAAGACCTATCCTGAGGAAGGGCGTGGCCCTTTCCCCCAGTGATGTCTGAAATAATCTCTTTCAAGTCAGGGCCAAACAGCGTTTTACCTTTGAAAGGGATGTTAAGCAATTTGTTCTTGGAGGACACATCCGCTGACCAAGACTTTAGCCAAAGCGCTCTGCGCGCCACAATAGCAAAACCTGAATTTTTCGCCGCTAATCTAGCTAATTGCAAAGTGGCGTCTAAGATAAAAGAGTTAGCCAATTTAAGTGCTTGAACTCTGTCCATAACCTCATACGAAGAGTCTTTATTGAGCGACTTTTCTAGTTCTTCGAACCAGAAACACGCTGCTGTAGTGACAGGAACAATGCATGAAATTGGTTGTAGAAGGTAACCTTGCTGAACAAACATCTTTTTAAGCAAACCCTCTAATTTTTTATCCATAGGATCTTTGAAAGCACAACTATCTTCTATAGGGATAGTAGTGCGTTTGTTTAGAGTAGAAACCGCCCCCTCGACCTTGGGGACTGTCTGCCATAAGTCCTTTCTGGGGTCGACCATAGGAAATAATTTTTTAAATATAGGGGGAGGAACAAAAAGGTATGCCGGGCCTTTCCCATTCCTTATTTACAATGTCCTCCACCCGCTTGGGTATAGGAAAAGCATCGGGGGGCACCGGGACCTCTAGGAACTTGTCCATCTTACATAACTTCTCTGGAATGACCAAATTGTCACAATCATCCAGAGTAGATAACACCTCCTTAAGCAGAGCGCGGAGATGTTCTAATTTAAATTTAAAAGTAAATAACATCAGGTTCAGCTTGTTGAGAAATTTTTCCTGAATCTGAAATTTCTCCCTCAGACAAAACCTCCCTCCTGGCCCCTTCAGATTGGTGTGAGGGTATGTCAGAACCATTATCATCAGCGTCCTCATGCTCTTCAGTATCTAAAACAGAGCAATCGCGCTTTCTCTGATAAGTGGGCATATTGGACAAAATGTTTTTAATAGAATTATCCATTACAGCCGTTAATTGTTGCATAGTAAGAAGGATTGGCGCACTAGATGTACTAGGGGCCTCTTGTGTGGGCAAGACTGGTGTAGACACAGAAGGGGAAGATGCAGTACCATGCTTACTCCCCTCGCTTGAGGAATCATTTTGGGCAACATCATTATCAGTGGCATCATTGTCCCTACTTTGTTTGGACACTGTCACATTCATCACATATATTTAAATGGGGAGGAACCTTGGCTTCCAAACATACAGAACATCGTCTATCTGATGGTTCAGACATGTTAACAGGCATAAACTTGATAACAAAGCACAAAAAACGTTTTAAAATAAAACCGTTACTGTCACTTTAAATTTTAAACTGAACACACTTTATTACTGAATATGTGAAAAAGTATGAAGGAATTGTTCAAAATTCACCAAAATTTCACCACAGTGTCTTAAAGCCTTAAAAGTATTGCACACCAAATTTGAAAGCTTTAACTCTTAAAATAACCGGAGCCGTTTTTACATTTAACCCCTATACAGTCCCTGGTATCTGCTTTGCTGAGACCCAACCAAGCCCAGAGGGAATACGATACCAAATGACGACTTCAATAAGCTTTTTCAGTGGTTCTTAGCTCCTCACACATGCATCTGCATGCCTTGCTTTCCAAAAACAACTGCGCATTAGTGGCGCGAAAATGAGGCTCTGCCTATGACTAGAAAAGGCCCCCAGTGAAAAAGGTGTCCAATACAGTGCCTGCCGTTTTTTTAATACATCCCCAAGATTAAGAGAACTATTTATAGTTATAATCCACTAAATATACTTATAAAGTAATCGTTTTAGCCCAGAAAAATGTCTACCAGTCTTTAAAGCCCTTGTGAAGCCCTTTATTCTTATACTAAACTAAGAAAATGGCTTACCGGTTCCCATAGGGAAAAACAGAATTTATGTTTACCTGATAAATTACTTTCTCCAACGGTGTGTCCGGTCCACGGCGTCATCCTTACTTGTGGGATATTCTCCTCCCCAACAGGAAATGGCAAAGAGCCCAGCAAAGCTGGTCACATGATCCCTCCTAGGCTCCGCCTACCCCAGTCATTCGACCGACGTTAAGGAGGAATATTTGCATAGGAGAAACCATATGGTACCGTGGTGACTGTAGTTAAAGAAAATAAATTATCAGACCTGATTAAAAAAACCAGGGCGGGCCGTGGACCGGACACACCGTTGGAGAAAGTAATTTATCAGGTAAACATAAATTCTGTTTTCTCCAACATAGGTGTGTCCGGTCCACGGCGTCATCCTTACTTGTGGGAACCAATACCAAAGCTTTAGGACACGGATGAAGGGAGGGAGCAAATCAGGTCACCTAAATGGAAGGCACCACGGCTTGCAAAACCTTTCTCCCAAAAATAGCCTCAGAAGAAGCAAAAGTATCAAACTTGTAAAATTTGGTAAAAGTGTGCAGTGAAGACCAAGTCGCTGCCCTACATATCTGATCAACAGAAGCCTCGTTCTTGAAGGCCCATGTGGAAGCCACAGCCCTAGTGGAATGAGCTGTGATTCTTTCTGGAGGCTGCCGTCCGGCAGTCTCGTAAGCCAATCTGATGATGCTTTTAATCCAAAAAGAGAGAGAGGTAGAAGTTGCTTTTTGACCTCTCCTTTTACCAGAATAAACAACAAACAAGGAAGATGTTTGTCTAAAATCCTTTGTAGCATCTAAATAGAATTTTAGAGCGCGAACAACATCCAAATTGTGCAACAAACGTTCCTTCTTTGAAACTGGTTTCGGACACAGAGAAGGTACGATAATCTCCTGGTTAATGTTTTTGTTAGAAACAACTTTTGGAAGAAAACCAGGTTTAGTACGTAAAACCACCTTATCTGCATGGAACACCAGATAAGGAGGAGAACACTGCAGAGCAGATAATTCTGAAACTCTTCTAGCAGAAGAAATTGCAACTAAAAACAAAACTTTCCAAGATAATAACTTAATATCAACGGAATGTAAGGGTTCAAACGGAACCCCCTGAAGAACTGAAAGAACTAAATTGAGACTCCAAGGAGGAGTCAAAGGTTTGTAAACAGGCTTAATTCTAACCAGAGCCTGAACAAAGGCTTGAACATCTGGCACAGCTGCCAGCTTTTTGTGAAGTAACACAGACAAGGCAGAAATCTGTCCCTTCAGGGAACTTGCAGATAATCCTTTTTCCAATCCTTCTTGAAGGAAGGATAGAATCTTAGGAATCTTAACCCTGTCCCAAGGGAATCCTTTAGATTCACACCAACAGATATATTTTTTCCAAATTTTGTGGTAAATCTTCCTAGTTACAGGCTTTCTGGCCTGAATAAGAGTATCGATAACAGAATCTGAGAACCCTCGCTTTGATAAGATCAAGCGTTCAATCTCCAAGCAGTCAGCTGGAGTGAAACCAGGTTCGGATGTTCGAACGGACCCTGAACAAGAAGGTCTCGTCTCAAAGGTAGCTTCCAAGGTGGAGCCGATGACATATTCACCAGATCTGCATACCAAGTCCTGCGTGGCCACGCAGGAGCTATCAAGATCACCGACGCCCTCTCCTGATTGATCCTGGCTACCAGCCTGGGGATGAGAGGAAACGGCGGGAACACATAAGCTAGTTTGAAGGTCCAAGGTGCTACTAGTGCATCCACTAGAGCCGCCTTGGGATCCCTGGATCTGGACCCGTAGCAAGGAACTTTGAAGTTCTGACGAGAGGCCATCAGATCCATGTCTGGAATGCCCCACAGCTGAGTGACTTGGGCAAAGATTTCCGGATGGAGTTCCCACTCCCCCGGATGCAATGACTGACGACTCAGAAAATCCGCTTCCCAATTTTCCACTCCTGGGATGTGGATAGCGGACAGGTGGCAGGAGTGAGACTCCGCCCATAGAATGATTTTGGTCACTTCTTCCATCGCTAGGGAACTCCTTGTTCCCCCCTGATGGTTGATGTACGCAACAGTTGTCATGTTGTCTGATTGAAACCGTATGAACTTGGCCCTCGCTAGCTGAGGCCAAGCCTTGAGAGCATTGAATATCGCTCTCAGTTCCAGAATATTATCGGTAGAAGAGATTCTTCCCGAGACCAAAGACCCTGAGCTTTCAGGGATCCCCAGACCGCGCCCCAGCCCATCAGACTGGCGTCGGTCGTGACAATGACCCACTCTGGTCTGCGGAATGTCATCCCTTGTGACAGGTTGTCCAGGGACCTTTTTTAAGCAAACCTTCTAATTTTTTATCCATAGGATCTTTGAAAGCACAACTATCCTCTATGGGTATAGTGGTGCGTTTGTTTAAAGTGGAAACCGCTCCCTCGACCTTGGGGACTGTTTGCCATAAGTCCTTTCTGGGGTCGACCAAAGGAAACAATTTTTTAAATATGGGGGGAGGGACGAAAGGAATACCGGGCCTTTCCCATTCTTTATTAACAATGTCCGCCACCCGCTTGGGTATAGGAAAAGCTTCTGGGAGCCCCGGCACCTCTAGGAACTTGTCCATTTTACATAGTTTCTCTGGGATGACCAACTTGTCACAATCATCCAGAGTGGATAATACCTCCTTAAGCAGAATGCGGAGATGTTCCAACTTAAATTTAAATGCAATCACATCAGGTTCAGCCTGTTGAGAAATGTTCCCTGAATCAGTAATTTCTCCCTCAGACAAAACCTCCCTGGCCCCATCAGACTGGGTTAGGGGCCCTTCAGAGATATTAGTATCAGCGTTGCCATGCTCTTCAGTATCTAAAACAGAGCAGCCGCGCTTACGCTGACAAGTGTTCATTTGGGCTAAAATGTTTTTGACAGAATTATCCATTACAGCCGTTAATTGTTGCATAGTAAGGAGTATTGGCGCGCTAGATGTACTAGGGGCCTCCTGAGTGGGCAAGACTCGTGTAGACGAAGGAGGGAATGATGCAGTACCATGCTTACTCCCCTCATTTGAGGAATCATCTTGGGCATCATTGTCATTATCACATAAATCACATTTATTTAAATGAATAGGAATTCTGGCTTCCCCACATTCAGAACACAGTCTATCTGGTAGTTCAGACATGTTAAACAGGCATAAACTTGATAAAGTACAAAAAACGTTTTGAAATAAAACCGTTACTGTCACTTTAAATTTTAAACTGAACACACTTTATTACTGCAATTGCGAAAAAACATGAAGGAATTGTGCAAAATTCACCAAATTTTCACCACAGTGTCTTAAAGCCTTAAAAGTATTGCACACCAAATTTGGAAGCTTTAACCCTTAAAATAACGGAACCGGAGCCGTTTTAAACTTTAACCTCTTTACAGTCCCTGGTATCTGCTTTGCTGAGACCCAACCAAGCCCAAAGGGGAATACGATACCAAATGACGCCTTCAGAAAGTCTTTTCTAAGTATCAGAGCTCCTCACACATGCGACTGCATGCCATGCCTCTCAAAAACAAGTGCGCCACACCGGCGCGAAAATGAGGCTCTGCTTATGCTTTGGGAAAGCCCCTAAGGAATAAGGTGTCTAATACAGTGCCTGCCGATATTCTTATATCAAAATACCCAGATAAAATGATTCCTCAAGGCTAAATATGTGTTAATAATGAATCGATTTAGCCCAGAAAAGTCTACAGTCTTAATAAGCCCTTGTGAAGCCCTTATTTACGATCGTAATAAACATGGCTTACCGGATCCCATAGGGAAAATGACAGCTTCCAGCATTACATCGTCTTGTTAGAATGTGTCATACCTCAAGCAGCAAGAGACTGCATACTGTTCCCCCAACTGAAGTTAATTGCTCTCAACAGTCCTGTGTGGAACAGCCATGGATTTTAGTTACGGTTGCTAAAATCATTTTCCTCATACAAACAGAAATCTTCATCTCTTTTCTGTTTCTGAGTAAATAGTACATACCAGCACTATTTCAAAATAACAAACTCTTGATTGAATAATAAAAACTACAGTTAAACACTAAAAAACTCTAAGCCATCTCCGTGGAGATGTTGCCTGTAAAACGGCAAAGAGAATGACTGGGGTAGGCGGAGCCTAGGAGGGATCATGTGACCAGCTTTGCTGGGCTCTTTGCCATTTCCTGTTGGGGAGGAGAATATCCCACAAGTAAGGATGACGCCGTGGACCGGACACACCTATGTTGGAGAAATGACAGCTTCCAGCATTACCAAGTCTTGTTAGAAATGTGTCATACCTCAAGCAGCAAAAGTCTGCCCACTGTTTCCCCCAACTGAAGTTAATTCATCTCAACAGTCCTGTGTGGAAACAGCCATCGATTTTAGTAACGGTTGCTAAAATCATTTTCCTCTTACAAACAGAAATCTTCATCTCTTTTCTGTTTCAGAGTAAATAGTACATACCAGCACTATTTTAAAATAACAAACTCTTGATTGAAGAATAAAACTACATTTAAACACCAAAAAACTCTTAGCCATCTCCGTGGAGATGTTGCCTGTGCAACGGCAAAGAGAATGACTGGGGTAGGCGGAGCCTAGGAGGGATCATGTGACCAGCTTTGCTGGGCTCTTTGCCATTTCCTGTTGGGGAAGAGAATATCCCACAAGTAAGGATGACGCCGTGGACCGGACACACCTATGTTGGAGAAATGAAACAATCTTACCAGAATCTATGCCGTGGAACAGGAACACCGCCCTTCAAGTGCGACAGGTTAGTAGAATCGCTCCCGACATGGACTTGAGTGTAAAAAGCAGGCAGCAAAACTTGTCAACGCCGATTGCTTATGGAGCTGTTAATGAGTCGGGATTGTTTCGCAGAAAGACTCCCTGCATCTCCGGACTCACTGAGAGGCTGACAGGACTACTTAAAACTCCCATGCCGAAGAGAACTACCCTCCATAAGAGACTACTCTAAATCTTCAAACACTTCTCTGCCATCCTCCTGTAACGAAAGGCAAAGAATGACTGAGGGATGAGGGGAGTGGGTGAGGTATTTTAGCCTTTGGCTGGGGTGTCTTTGCCTCCTCCTGGTGGCCAGGTTCTTATTTCCCACAAGTAATGAATGAAGCCGTGGACTCTCCTCCCCTTTAGATGGAAATATAAATAAAAAGCTCCCGTGGACAAGAACATACATTTGTCTTTAACATTATAAGACATCTGTGTACGCAAAGCGTGTAATGTTAACTACTAAACTGAATGCTCTCATGGACAAAAACAGTCTTAAAAAAGGACATCACAAGATGCAATTCTGATGACTTATTTTGAACTTTTTTTTTTCTTTTATTTTAATGTTTTATTTTGACTTACATGTTCCTTTAATCGCATCTACACACAATGTATTACAAAAATGTTTGAACATTAAGATGTTCTTAAAGGGCCACTATAAACAGTAGAATAGCATAATCAGTAAATGCATAATAAAAAGACAATACAGAAGCACTTAGAAATTCTAATAAGTAGTACATTCCTGACAAATTTTAAAGTTAATTCTATTTTCCCCTTCCACTGCAACATGTGAGCCATAAGCCAATCACTAAATGCAATATGTATATTC
This sequence comes from Bombina bombina, assembly GCF_027579735.1. NCBI lineage: Eukaryota > Metazoa > Chordata > Amphibia > Anura > Bombinatoridae > Bombina > Bombina bombina. Next base: position 1,058,965,857 of record NC_069499.1, read on the forward strand.
TGTGAATCTTGCACATGCTCAGTAGGAGCTGGTGCCTCAAAGTGTGTATAAAAAAAAAAAAAACTTTGTACACATGTAGATGGAATTAATTGAAGTTAATTGGAAAGTTGTTTAAAAGGGTTTGCTCTATCTAAACAATGAAAGTTTAAATTTTGTCTTGAGAGTCCCTTTAACCACCATCTAATAGTGCTAAATCTATAAGCCATGCTCCAGTTACAAATAAAAGGCAAAAATTCAAACATGTTCCTTAAATTTTATTTTACCTGGACGCCTTATGGCAGGATCTGGGTCAAGTGTTTTCTTAAGATATTCAGTTAATGTCTGCAAATTGGCGTCACTCAGTTCCATAATCTGAAATAAGAAAAACTGTAAAAAGATCTTGCTTCAAAATGCCCATTAGCTATGAAATTACTTCTACAAACAACAACCAGAGACAAAAAGAAGAAAGGCCAACTATATAGAAGACTAATTTTGCACAAATCACATGTCAATGCAGATGAAGATCCGTATGCCTTTTTACTCCAACAAAATCCTCCATGTTTAATATAAATAACTAATAGTATGTTGTCTGACTTACAACTTAGGAACTTGTTGAAAATGCATATAAGGAACCTAGAAAACCATAGCTTACATCAGATTTTATATATACAAACCACATGTAGCTAGATTTCTGGATTACCTGTTCAAACCCCAAATGTTTACACAGTAAGGACATAAATGTGAAAAAAAGAAGGTACCTCCTACATGCCTTAAAAATAGGTTTCATACCACAGGTGATCAATGTATGAGAGCAGTGTTCTACCCAGGCCCTTTTTAGTAGGTGCACCACCCAGCTGATTCTACTGACCAAAATGCAAACATTTTAGCCAATATTGAGCTAAAATTAGCCAGTATTAAATATGTTCAATGTTTATTGCACCAATCAAATACATTTAAGTTAAATTATGCAATAAATTTGTGCTTTGGATAGCTAAAAATGATATATTAGAAAATATTACACTGCCCCCACCAGGCTGGCAAAATTTTCTGTGGAGAACACTAGAGAGGTTGTAGACAGTAATGAAAACACACAATATTACATTCATCACATGGAGGAAAAATAAAAATAAAAACTCAAAAGGGCTCACTTTGATGCTGTCAAAAAAAAAACAAAAAAAAAACACCTTACATATTCTCTATTCTAAAAGGGAAAAACTCAATACTGAGTTCCTGAGGTTCTCTCGGGCAGTTTTTTTTTTTCACTTTCTGCATTGAGATTTTTTTTTCTGTAGGTAATTTTGAAATGAAATTCCACTTTGCAATTGAGCTGGTGCTTTACTTTAACTACCTAATTTTAATGTGTTGACTGCAGAATAAAGCAATTTTTAAAGTTCTATTAAGTATTGCATAAGTCTAAAATAGCATTGCAATTAGATAAACAGAAAAAAAAAAAAAACGTTTAGTTTTTAAAATATCTTTTGACTAAATTTGTTTCCTTTGCTTGGTCCAACATCACATAAGGTAAACTTTAGTAATAAAAAAAAAACTAAATATTTGCTTACCTGATAAATTTTCTTTTGGAATGATGGTCCACATGCCTCCATAACATATGGGATACATTTCCAGCCACTAGGAGGTCAAATACCCATATCAGAGCTTAATATCCCTCCCAACCTCTCAGTTTAATGTATAGCCAAGTAGTAAACATAGGTAGGAAAGGCAAAGCAGGGTCTGTAGAGGTGTCATTAAAACAGTTGCCTAAAAATTGAAATGGGCAGGGCCTGTGGACCATCATTCCGGAATAAAATAGTTTTATCAAGAAAGCAAGATGTTAAGGAAAGGCTATGACAATTAATCCGACAGTTCCTATTTAGCCGACACTGCGGCTTGAAGGACTTTGCTGCCAAAAGCTGCTTGCAAAGAAGGAAAATCAAAGTGATAACATTTTGAAAAAGTATTCCGAGAACACCATGTTGCAGCTTTGAAAATCCCTTTTAAAAACCCACATTGTTGCAACTGCGCTTGTAGACAGAGCTGTTATACACTTAGGAGGCGACTTTCCCACCACCAAGTAAGCCTTGTGAATCACTTGTTTGTTTAACAAGGCCAACGTCTTAGTAGCTTTCTGCCCCTTACGAGTAGTGAACAAACAAGAAGTGTGTCTGACATCTTTAGTAACTTGGAGATAGAATTTCACAGCCCTGACTAGATCAAGATTATGTAAAAGTCTTTTGTCATGATCTGAACACAATGAAGGAACAACAATTTCTTGATCGGTATTTCCATAGAAACTACCTTAGGAAGAAAATCACATTTAGTACAGAGTACAGCCTTATCCTTGTGAATAATTAGAAATGAAGAATCACAAGACAAAGTTGACAACTCAAACTCTCCTTGAAGAGATTGCCAATAGGATAAGCACTTTCCAAAACAACAGTAGATATCAACGGAATGCATTGGTTCAAAAGGAGAACCTTAGAATACAAAGAGAACTAGATTCACAACTGGTCTAATTCTAACGCCTGGACAAAAACGTCTGAACTGCAGGAAGTTTGTCAACTTCCTGTAAAATAAAGAACAGATAAAGCAGAACTTTTACCTTTTAGAAAACTAGTGGACAAACCCTAGTCAAAGCCATCTTGTAAAAAGCTGAAGAATTCCAGGAATTCTAAAGGAATATAAAGAAAACCCTCTGGAAGACCAGCACTCAAAATATGCCTGATAAATCTTGTGAGTCACAGGCTCTCTGGCCTGTATCAAATTTTACTGACCAAATTCGAGAAACTTCTATGTCTCAAAACTAGGTGTTCAACCTACACACCATTAAAATTTAGAGATTCGAGATCCTGATGGAAAAGGGAGGACCTTGAGACAACAGGTCTCGTCTCAGAGGAATAATCCATGGAAGAGATGAGGACATCTGCATACCATGTCCTGCAGTGCCAGGCTGGAGCAATATAACTGATGTTGACTACGGTTTGATTCGAGTAATGACTCTTGGTAGACCAACAAAGGAAACCGGTATGCTAGATGAAACTCCCATGCACATACCAATGAGTCTATCATGTAATCCTTTGGCTCTTTTGATCTTTCACAACAACTTGGAAGTTTGTGATTTAAGAGAGAAGCCATCATATCTATGTTTTGTAAGCCCCATTTGATAACTAAGCGTTTGAAAATGTCCTAATGGATAGACCTCTCTTGAATGGACCAATTGATTGCTGAGATGATCCACCTTCCAGTTGCTCACACCTGGTATGTGAAATGCTGATAGGAAGCAATAATTCATTTCTGCCTAAGACAGAGTCTGAGACACTTGCTGCATGGCCAGTGGACTGAGTAACTGCCTTGATTTATGTAGGCCACCGCCATGATATTGTCCGACTAGGGGCTTCATTAGGGGCCAAGGCTAAAGAGACCGAAGAATCACTTGAAGTTCAAGAACGCTGATTGGTAACCTTGCCTCTAGATAAGACTAAACACCTTGCGCTCTTCGAGAAAAACAAGACCACCCCTCAAGCCTGAGAGACTGGTTTCCATTGGCACAATAGACTAAGAATGACGAAGGAAGGATGATCCAAGGGTCAAAGAAAAAAAAAAAAAAACATTGTATAAAGATTGTCTGACTGAAAAATCCAAAGCAGTCTGCTGTTCCAAATGCAGATAATTCTTTGACCACTGAGGTAGCATAGACAATTAAAGGGGTCTCAAGTGAAGAGGGGCAAAAAGGAACTGCGTCAGAAGCAGCTACCGTAAGATTCACCGCCTCCATGCACTGAATTACTGATGAAAATTGAGCCCTTTGTAGGGAGACACACACCCTCTGAATATTTCGTTTGCAAGGTTCCATCATGAAATAGATGCATAAGGATTTAGTATATTATGCTTCCAATAAATTCTACCCTTATAGCAGGAAATAATGAGCTTTTGGGTACATTGATACCCCAACCATGGTCTTAAAGGAAGACAGAAGCTTGCGAGTATGAGCAAAAGCTAGTAAAAGGAAATAAAGTTGCACTTATATGGCATCCAAATACAGAGCAACTAAAATGCCCTGAATTCTGATCACTGCCAAGATTGCATCCAACACAGAGTGGCAAACTGGCAGTGTTTGCTTATAGGCAAACCTCAGGAACGGAAAGTGACCCCTGTGTATAGGGATGCGCAGATATGATCCTTGAGGTCTATAGTAGATTATGGGTAAAATAGTGAGGAATGTTCCGATTACATATGTGGGAACTCTGACAAACATGTTTAGGGATGTTAAATCTAGAACAGGACTGTAAGTCCCTTTGGACAATGAACAGAATGGGATGAACCCCTTGACTCCAAGGCAAAACAAGGGTAATGGAATAAATTATTCCCGCAACCTACAAATCCTTTTATGAAGTTTGCCGCCTCTGAAGGATTTTTGACAACATAAGATAGGAACGCAGGTCAATAAGTAGCTTCAGACAGAGCAAAATTCTCGATCTCTTGAATGACAAAAATAATCAATCTGGATATGCAAACTATTTTTCCTGATGAATCCTAATATATATAGAAACTTATACATGTTTATACAAAGTTTATAAATCTGTTCATGACAAACATCAGTATGTAGTAAACAAGTATATACTTAAAAGGGACAGTTTACTCAAAAATGTTCTCCCCTTTAAATTTGTTCCCAATGATCCACTTTACCTGCTGGAGTGTATTAAATTGTTTACAAGTATTTACTTTACCCTCGTATTGGCTTTTGAAATAGTTTATGTTTTATATAGTTTTATAGTGGCCTTACTGTCTTGACAGAGATGCACCACATATAGCCCAACAGGTACACAGTAGATACTTGTAAACCCATGTTCAGAATAAGCAGACAGTGTATACTTACAAAGTGAATACACAATGTACATTAATAATGAAAATATTCACAATTAATGTTCAGTATCTGCATACATATAAATTACCCGTACAATAAATATAAGAAAGATACCAATAGATCTTATCTCTAAAAAATCCCCACTAAAGCAGAACGTGATGTGAAATGAAAATATTCATGATCAATGTTCAGTATCTGCATGATAGAACCTTTGTGCAGCTATAAATTACACATAAAACATAGGTATAAAAGATACCAATAGATTTTTATCTCTAAAGGATCTCCACTGTTGTAGTAAAATACAGATAAATCCTGCACGACTGCGTTTGGAAATAAATAACATAATTTATGCTTACCTGATACATTTATTTCTCTTGTGGTGTATCCAGTCCACGGATCATCCATTACTTGTGGGATATTCTCCTTCCCAACAGGAAGCTGCAAGAGGATCACCCACAGCAGAGCTGTCTACATAGCTCCTCCCCTAACTGCCACTACCAGTCATTCGACCGAAGACAAGCAAGAGAAAGGAGAAACTATAGGGTGCAGTGGTGACTGTAGTTTTAAAATAAAAAACACCTGCCTTAAAATGACAGGGCGGGCCGTGGACTGGATACACCACAAGAGAAATAAATTTATCAGGTAAGCATAAATTATGTTTTCTCTTGTAAGGTGTATCCAGTCCACGGATCATCCATTACTTGTGGGATACCAATACCAAAGCTATAGGACACGGATGAAGGGAGGGACAAGGCAGGAACTTAAACGGAAGGCACCACTGCCTGCAAGACCCGTCTCCCAAAAATAGCCTCCGAAGAAGCAAAAGTATCAAATTTATAGAATTTTGAAAAAGTATGAAGCGAAGACCAAGTCGCCGCCTTACATATCTGTTCAACAGAAGCCTCATTTTTAAAAGCCCATGTGGAAGCTACCGCTCTAGTAGAATGAGCTGTAATCCTTTCAGGAGGCTGCTGGCCAGCAGTCTCATAAGCTAAGCGTATTATACTCCTTAGCCAAAAAGAAAGAGGTTGCCGAAGCCTTTTGGCCTCTCCTCTGTCCAGAGTAGACAACAAACAATGCAGATGTTTGACGAAAATCTTTAGTAGCTTGTAAATAAAACTTTAAAGCACAAACCCACGTCAAGATTGTGTAAAAGACGTTCCTTTTTTGAGGAAGGATTAGGACACAGTAACGGTACAACAATCTCCTGATTGATATTTTTATTAGATACCACCTTAGGTAAAAAAAAAAAACAGAATTTATGCTTACCTGATAAATTACTTTCTCTTACGGTGTATCCAGTCCACGGATTCATCCTTACTTGTGGGATATTCTCAATCCCTACAGGAAGTGGCAAAGAGAGCACACAGCAGAGCTGTCCATATAGCTCCCCTCAGGCTCCGCCCCCCCAGTCATTCGACCGACGGTTAGGAGAAAAAGGAGAACCATAGTGTGCAGTGGTGACTGTAGTTTTACAAAAAATAAATTTGAACCTGACTTAATTGCCAGGGCGGGCCGTGGACTGGATACACCGTAAGAGAAAGAAATTTATCAGGTAAGCATAAATTCTGTTTTCTCTTACATTGGTGTATCCAGTCCACTGATTCATCCTTACTTGTGGGAACCAATACCAAAGCTTTAGGACACTGATGAAGGGAGGGAACAAGTCAGGTAACCTAAACGGAAGGCACCACTACTTGCAAAACCTTTCTCCCAAAAAAATAGCCTCCGAAGAAGCAAAAGTATCAAATTTGTAAAATTTGGCAAAAGTATGCAGTGAAGACCAAGTCGCTGCTTTACAAATCTGTTTAACAGAAGCCTCATTCTTGAAAGCCCATGAGGAAGCCACAGCTCTGGTGGAAAGAGCTGTAATTCGTTCAGGAAGCTGCTGTCCAGCAGTCTCATAAGTCAATCGGATAATGCTTTTCAGCCAAAAGGAAAGAGAGGAAGCTATAGCTTTTTGACCTCTCCTCTTACCAAAAACAAGGATGACGTGTGAAATCTTTAGTTGCTTTTAAATAGAATTTTAAAGCACGAACCACATCAAGATTGTGTAACAGCCGTTGCTTCTTAGAAACTGAATTAGGACACAGAGAAGGAACAATGATTTCCTGGTTAATATTCTTATTAGAAACCACTTTCGGAAGGAAACCAGGTTTTGTACGCAAAACAACCTTATCTGCATGAAACACCAGATAGGGTGAATTACACTGCAAAGCAGACAATTCTGTAACTGTTCGAGCAGAAGAAATAGTTACCAAAAACAAAACTTTTCAAGATAATCACTTAATATCTATGGAATATAAAGGTTCAAACGGAACCCCTTGAAGGACAGAAAGAACTAAATTTAGACTCCATGGAGGAGCCACAGGTTTATAGACAGGCTTGATTCTGACTAAAGCCTATGCAAACGCTTGAACGTCTGGTACTTCCGCCAGACGCCTGTGAAACAGGATAGAGCAGATATCTGTCCCTTTAAGGAACTAGCTGACAATCCTTTCTCCAATCCTTCTTGGAGAAATGACAAAATCCTAGGAATCCTAATCTTACTCCACAAGTAACCCTTGGATTCACACCAACAAAGATATTTCCGCCATATCTTATAGTAAATGTTCCTGGTGACAGGTTTTCTAGCCTGGATCAAAGTATCTATAACTGATCCAGAGAACCCACGCTTAGATAGAATTAAGCGTTCAATCTCCAAGCAGTCAGCTGCAGAGAACTAGATTTGGATGCTTGAATGGACCTTGAATTAGAAGATCCTGCCTCAATGGCATTGTCCATGGTGCAACAGATGACATGTCCACTAGGTCTGCATACCAAGTCCTGCGTGGCCAAGCAGGCGCTATCCAAATTACCAAAGCCTTCCCCTGTTTGATTCTGGCTACCAGACGAGGGAGAAGGGGAAAACGGTGGAAAAACATAAGCCAGATTGAAGGACCAAGGCGCTACTAGAGCATCTATCAATGCCGCCTTGGGGTCCCTGGACCTGGATCCGTAAAGAGAAAGTTTGGAGTTCTGACGGGACGCCATCAGATCCAACTCTGGAATACCCCATAGCTGGGTAAGCTGAGCAAAAACCTCCGGAAGGAGTTCCCACTCCCCCGGGTGAAAGGTCTGACGACTCAGAAAATCCGCCTCCCAGTTGTCTATTCCTGGGATGTGAATGGCAGATAGGTGGCAGGAGTGATCCTCCACCCATTTGATGATCTTGGATACTTCCTTCCTCGCTAGGGAACTCTTTGTTCCTCCCTGATTGATGTACGCTACAGTCGTGATGTTGTCCAACTGAAACCTGATGAACCTGGCCTCCGCTAGTTGAGGCTATGCCTGGAGCGTGTTGAATATCGCTCTCAGTTCCAAAATGTTTATCGGGAGAAGAGACTCTTCCCGAGACCATAGGCCCTGAGCTTTCAGGGAGTCCCCAGACCGCACCCCAGCCTAACAGACTGGAATCGGTCGTGACAATGATCCACTCTGGTCTGCGGAAGCACATTCCCTGAGACAGGTGATCCTGAGACAACCACCAGAGAAGAGAATCTCTGGTTTTCTCGTCCATTTGTATCTAAGGAGACAATCTGCATAATCCCCATTCCACAATTTGAGCATGCACAGCTGCAGTGGTATGAGATGAATTCTGGCAAAGGGAACAACGTCCATTGCCGCAACCATTAACCCGATTACCTCCATGCACTGAGCCACAGAAGGCCGAGGAACAGAATGAAGAACTCGGCAAGCAGTTAAAAGTTTTAACTTCCTGACCTCCGTCAGAAATATTTTCATCTCTACCGAGTCTATTAGCGTTCCCAGAAAGGGAACCCTTGTGAGCGGGGACAGAGAACTTTTTTCGACGTTCACCTTCCAGGCCAGAACTATTTCTGTATAAGCCTTGGCTCTTTGAAAAGACGCCAGAATTAATATGTCGTCCAGATAAGGTGCTACTGCGATGCCCTGCGGTCTTAGTACCGCTAGAATGGACCCTAGCACCTTTGTGAAAATTCTTGTCCAGAAAGGCGAACCTTAGGAACTGATGGTGATCTTTGTGGATAGGAATATGTAGGGACGCATCCTTTAAATCCACGGTAGTCATATATTGATCTTCCTGGATCAATGGTAAGATTGTCCGAATGGTTTCCATTTTGAATGATGAAACTCAGAGAAATTTGTTTAGAATTTTTAAATCCAGGATTGGCCTGAAAGTTCCTTCCTTTTTGGGAACTACAAACAGGTTTGAGTAAAAACCCAGTCCTTGCTCTGCAGTTGGAACTGGGTGTATCACTCCCATCTTTAGAAGATCTTCTACACAGCGTAAGAACGCCTGTTTCTTTGTCTGGTCTGAAGACAAACGAGAAATGTGGAACCTTCCCCTTGGGGGAAGAGTCTTCGAATTCTAGAAGATACCCTTGAGCAACAATTTCTAATGCCCAGGGATCTGGAACATCTCTTGCCCAAGCGTGAGCAAGAGAGAAAGTCTGCCCCCTACTAGATCCGGTCCCGGAACGGGGGCTACCCTTTCATGCTGTCTTGGTAGCAGCAGCAGGCTTCTTGGCCTGTTTACCCTTGTCCCAGCCCTGCAAAGGCTTTTATGATGCTTTGGGCTGGGAAACGTTACCCTCTTGCTTTGCGGATGCAGAGGTTGAAGCAGGTCCGCTCCTGAAGTTGTGAAAGGAGCGCAAATTAGCCTTAAAAGGTCTATCTTGTGGAAGGGCATGGCCCTTTCCTGATATTAAGTAATTTTGTTTTGGACGACACGTCAGCCGACCATGATTTGAGCCAGAGCGCTCTTCGCGCCACAATGGCAAAACCAGAATTTTTCAACGCCAATTTAGTTAAATTGTAAAGCGGCATCTGTAATGAAAGAATTAACCAGCTTTAGAGCATGAATTCTATCCATGACTTCGTCATATGAAGTCTCCCTCTGGAGCGACTCCTCCAGCGCCTCAACCAAAAAGCCGCTGCAGTAGTTACAGGAATCATGCAGGCAATTGGTTGAAGAAGGATACCTTGTTGAACAAATATTTTCTTTAGTAACCCTTCTAATTTGTTATCCATAGGATCTTTGAAAACACAACTGTCTTCTATTGGTATAGTTGTGCGCTTAGCTAGTGTTGAAACTGCTCCCTCTACCTTAGGGACCGCCAGCCACGCGTCCCGCCTGGGGTCAGTTATGGGGAACATTTTCTTAAAGATAGGGGGGGAACAAAAGGTACACCTGGTCTCTCCCACTCCCTAGTCACAATATCCGCCACCCTCTTAGGGATCGGAAATGCATCAGTGTATACAGGGACTTCTAAAAACTTGTCCATTTTACACAATTTTTCTGGGACCACCATAGGGTCACAATCAGCCAGCGTAGCTAAAACCTCCTTAAGCAGTACGCGGAGGTGTTCCAGCTTAAATTTAAACGCTAAGAAATCTGATTCTGCCCGCTGAGAAATTTTACCTGCGTCACAAATTTCTCCCTCAGACAGTACATCCCTCACCGCCACATCAGAGGGTTGTGAGGGTACAACAGATAAATTATCATAAACTTCTGATTGCTCATCCTCTGTTCTTAAAACTGAGCTATCACGCTTTTTAGGAAAAACAGGCAGTTTGGATATAAATGCTGCAAGGGAATTATCCATGACTGTTGCTAATTGTTGCAATGTAATAGGGGCCAATGCGCTAGAGATACTAGGCATCGCTTGCGCGGGCGTAACTGGTGTCGACACATGGGGAGAGGAAGGAGGGCTATCCTCATTACCTTCCATCAAAGAATCATCTTGGGCCACATTTTTAAGTGTCACTGCATGGTCTTTAAAATGTTTGGATATGTTAGCACACTTTAAACACAATTGTAAAAGGGGGGACCGCCATGGCTTTTAAACACATAAAAACAAGGTCTATCTGTAGGCTCAGACATGTTAAACAGACTTAGACAGCACTCAAATACAGTAAAATAAAATTTTTGAAAAAACAGTACTGTGCCTTTAAATAATAAAAAGCGCATACTTTTTTACTAAACCTCCAAAATTCATCCAATCTTTATGAAATTTTCACCATATGATCCTAATGCTTTGAAATGATTGCACAGTAAATTTCAAGTCAACCCCCTACTGCCCAAACCGGAGCAAATTAACCATGCCACAGCCTTTGCTGTGTCCTACCTTCCTTGGGGATTAGTTTTGATCGAAAATAAACCTCTCTGAAGTTCTCAATTAATCTTTGGACCCTTCACATGTATCTGCATGAAGCTGTTTGTAAAATCAACTGCGCAACCGAGGCGCGAAATTCAGGCCCCCTCTATCTTCCCTCAGGAGTTTGTGGGGCCTTCCCAAGCCAAAATAGGTGTCTAAATATATGCCATGCGGAATAAAACCCCAAAAAGTGTTATAAATGCAATATAAAACTTGTATAATGTCAGATAATCTTAAAAAATAATCGATTGCCCCTTAACAGTGTCCACCAGTGTTTTGAGCCCTTACAAATAAGCCTTCCTTCTATACTAAGTCTCAGAATATGGCTTACCTTTTCCCACATGGGGATTCTGTCAGTCTTCTAGCATTACTAAGTCTTGACTAGAAAAAAAATGACTGAAACATACCTTAAAGCAGTTAAGCCTGCAAACTGTTCCCCCCCAACTGAAGTTTTCCTGTACTCAACAGTCCTGCGTGGGAACAGCAATGGATTTTAGTTACAAGGTGCTAAAATCATTTTCCTCAGCAGAATCTTCATCATTTTCTGCCTCAGAGTAAATAGTACAAACCGGCAATATTTTAAAATAACAAACTTTTGATTGAAGAAATAAAAAACTACAAACTAACACCACATTCCCTTTACACTCCCGTGGAGATGCTACTTGTTAGAGCGGCAAAGAGAATGACTGGGGGGGCGGAGCCTGAGGGGAGCTATATGGACAGCTCTGCTGTGTGCTCTCTTTGCCACTTCCTGTAGGGATTGAGAATATCCCACAAGTAAGGATGAATCCGTGGACTGGATACACCAATGTAAGAGAAACAAGGTTTGGTACGTAACACTACCTTATCTGCATGAAAAATGAGATAAGGGGAATCACATTGTAAAGCAGATAACTCCGAAACTCTTCAAGCCGAGGAGATAGCTACTAAAAACAGAACCTTCCATGATAAGAGCTTAATATCTATGGAATGCAAAGGTTCAAACGGAACCCCTTGAAGAACCTTAAGAACTAAATTTAAACTCCAATGCGGAGCAACAGGTTTAAACACAGGCTTGATTCTGACTAAAGCCTGACAAAACGCCTGCACGTCTGGAACCTCAGCCAGACGTTTGTGCAAAAGAATAGACAGAGCAGAAATCTGTCCTTTTAAGGAACTAGCTGACAAACCCTTCTCCAATCCTTCTTGGAGAAAAGATAATATCCTAGGAATCCTGACCTTACTCCATGAGTAACCCTTGGATTCACACCAATGAAGATATTTACACCATATCTTATGATAGATTTTCCTGGTGACAGGCTTTCGCGCCTGTATTAAGGTATCAATGACCGACTCGGAGAAACCACGCTTTGATAAAATCAAGCGTTCAATCTCCAAGCAGTCAGCCGCAGAGAAATTAGATTTGGATGGTTGAAAGGACCCTGAAGTAGAAGGTCCTGCCTCAGAGGCAGAGTCCATGGTGGAAAGGATGACATGTCCACCAGATCTGCATACCAAGTCCTGCGTGGCCACGCAGGTGCTATCAAAATTACCGATGCTCTCTCCTGTTTGATCTTGGCAATCAGACGAGGGAGCAGAGGAAACGGTTGTCAAGGTATATGTGAGATTAATAAATATATATTTTAATCATATATTTCAAGATTAATAAAGCTGTATCTTTGATCAGATATTTCACTAATCAGTAAAAAAAAAAAATGACTCATTGCATTCAGAAGAACTGGTTTCAGACAGGTTTGGTTCTCCCCCACTTCAATTAACACAGGTAAAATTCTGAATACACATCTCCAGGATGTCTCCAAAGGCTTGACAATACAACATTTGGTTTAATTAAAATGTAGCCACAGTTTCAGAAAACCATATGTAGGATTGCTTGGGAATGTGAGATAAAATCTATTTACCCCTCCCAATATACCTAGGAATCTAGCTCAGGTGACAAGTCATGTGAGATTTTCAGCATTTGCCCTTTGGTGCAGGGGACCCCATGTGGAGTGGGAGACAGGGAGTCTGAAGTTACTGAAAGGGCAATTAGAACGTTAGGATAACAGCACATGAATTGAAAACAACTGTAGTTAGATTTCAAATAAAATATACTAGGAAAATAAATACAAGACATATAGGTTTTGAAAACATAAAAGATCTTACTTAGCCTCTGTGTTTTTAAGAATATAAATAAATACTTGTGAACCTGGAAAGAAATAATTAATGACACTTATTTACTTTATTTCAGATGGAGTGCCTGCGTGAGATGAAAATAAGTCATATCATATTAATGTGAAATAAATGGTTATAAAGTTTTAAATACATCTTTTAAAATATAGTGAGATGAAGATATGGAAGTTACTTTGATGTGATATGACTATGAAATATACATTTTCTGTTAGGCTAAATTAAATATAAATTTTAATATAATGTTAGATGTATTTGATATTTCATATCAAAATGATCAGAAAATTCATTAAGATATAACTTGTCCAAAACAAAATATTGTGAATAGTTGTTGCAGTAAATTATGATAAAATGAATAACCATTTCATAGAAATACTGATTTAAGTGTAAAAGGTTCAGAAATGGTATTGATATGTCTGTTCATAATGCTGCCACCCAGTGTTGCCATGAGAGAACTACAGCCAGAAAGCCTTTTGGCTGTTGGGAATGAGATATTCCGTCTGTCCAATGAAGAAGGGACAAGGCTCCGTGAGCGTTTCCATAACAATGTATACTAAACCAATGACAAGGGACAAGCAAAAGGGGCGTGAATGAAAAAGGTTATCAATGATTATATAATGGGAGTGTTGAATGCACAAGGGAGAGTTGTCTGTAACTTGCTGAAAACTAGTGATCTGATTTTGGCTGCGATATACCTGGAAAATATTTCACTTCAGCAAGGAGCTCAAAAACTTAACCTTGATTTGTGCAAAAACCTCCTTCAAATGAGATGACCTAAAGACCGCTACGAATTGGTTCAAAATTGGTGAAGTATATTGTATTTTAAATTGGTAGTCATAAGCCTAGGTATTGTTTAAATCTGTATCTGATTTGCTAAGTAAATCATCTGTGCAAGTTCTGATATTGTAAGTTAATTTTGTATTAGGATAAATTGCAGTTAAATAGCAGAATATATATATTATCCAATTGTTTTATAAACACTGTTTAGAATTGTATTGTTTGGATGTTAAAGGTTTTTAGTCCCATTGTGTTAAATAAATAAGGCTGAATTGTGAAGGTATATTTTTCTGGGTTTTGTAAGAAGGATAGCATATTTTAAGAGTTGGTTTTAACGCATATAAATTTTGTGTCATATTCTAATATTGCAAATATATTTCAAAAATGTTCATGGATATTAACTAAATAAAAGGAGTTCAGGTATTTATATTATTTTTATTGTTTCTAGTAGATGCATGTTTATTAAGGGTTTCTATTTTTTAACAAAATAATTGGTTGTATGGTGTCATAACCCTGCCATAAGCCGATATATATTATTTGGATAGCACTACTAAGATTTTCATAAATATACTGACACGGTGGAAACACATAAGCCAGGTTGAAGGACAAAGGCGCTGCTAGAGCATCTATCAGCGCTGCCTTGGGATCCCTGGACCTGGATCCGTAACAAGGAAGCTTGGCGTTCTGGCGAGACACCATGAGATCCAGTTCTGGTTTGCCCCAACGTTGAATCAACTGTGCAAACACCTCCGGATGGAGCTCCCACTCCCCCGGATGAAAAGTCTGTCGACTTAGAAAATCTGCCTCCCAGTTCTCTACTCCTGGGATATGGATAGCTGATAGATGGCAAGAGTGAATCTCTGCCCATTGAATTATCTTTGAAACTTCCAACATCGCTAGGGAACTCCTTGTTCCCCCTTGATGGTTGATTTAATCTACAGTCGTGATGTTGTCCGACTGAAATCTGATGAACCTCACTGCCGCTAGATGAGGCCAAGCCTGAAGAGCATTGATTATCGCTCTTAGTTCCAGAATGTTTATTGGAAGGAGTGCCTCCTCCTGAGTCCACGACCCCTGAGCCTTCAGAGAGTTCCAGACTGCACCCCAGCCCAGAAGGCTGGCATCTGTTGTTACTATTGTCCAATCTGGCCTGCGGAAGGTTATACCTTTGGACAGATGGACCCGAGATAGCCACCAGAGAAGAGAATCCCTGGTCTCTTGATCCAGATTTAGTAGAGGGGACAAATCTGTGTAATCCCCATTCCACTGACTGAGCATGCAGAGTTGCAGCGGTCTGAGATGTAGGCGGGCAAACGGAACTATGTCCATTGCCGCTACCATTAAGCCGATTACTTCCATACACTGAGCCACCGAAGGGCGAGAAGTATAATAAAGAACACGGAGGACAGGTTGTCAAAACTTCTAAATTCCTGCCGTCAGGTAAATCCTCATTTCTACAGAATCTATCAGAGTTCCCAGAGCTTTGGTACACATTCTAAGAGGGGGTTCCACAATGGCTTCCAAACATAATGAACAAGGAGTTTCCTCTATGTCAGACATGATTAAACAGACTAGCAATGAGACCAGCAAGCTTGGAAAACACTTTGATAAATGTAAACAAGCAAAAAATTAAAACGGTACTGTGCCTTTAAGAGAAACAAATTTTGTCAGAAATGGAAAAACAGTGATAAAAAGCAGTAAATCTTACAAAATTTTTACAGTGTGTATAATAGACTAACAGAGCATTGCACTCACTTGCAAATGGATGATTAACCCCTTAGTTTCAAAACCGGATAAAAAAAAAAAACGATAAACGTTTTTTTAACAGTCACAACAAACTGCCACAGCTCTGCTGTGGCCCTACCTGCCCATACGACTTTTGAAGGCACAAAAACCCTTTGTAGAGGTCCTAAGTGTTCAGGGAACTCCTTCAAGGAAACTGGATGTCTCAAATTGCAAAATCTAATGCGCATTTAGGCGTGAAAATAGGCCCCTCCCAACCTGTATTCACAGTGAGAGGGCCTAACAAAACTAACCCTAGGCAAAATCTAGCCAGCCATGTGGAAAAAACTGGGCCCCAATAAAGTTTTATCACCAATATGTAGAAAAAACGTTTAAACACTTCCAGCAAACGTTATCTTATTTTCAGTAACGTGAGAAAGTAATAAGAATATTACCTTTTACAGCAAGCATGATACTAGTCGTTATTAAATCACTGTAATCAGGCTTACCTTAAATAAATCCGGTATTAACAGTATTTTCTAGCATATTCATTTCTCTAGAAAAATTTAAACTGCACATACCTCATAGCAGGAGACCCTGCACGCCATTCCCCCAGCTGAAGTTACCTCATCTCTTCAGTTATGTGTGAGAACAGCAATGGATCTTAGTTACAACCTGCTAAGATCATCAAAAACCACAGGCAGACTCTTCTTCAACTTTCTGCCTGAGGCTAAAACAGTACAACTCCGGTACCATTTGAAAATAACAAACTTTTGATTGAAGATAAACTACATAAATTCACCACATCTCTCTAGCTTCCTATCTTGTCAAGAGCTGCAAGAGAATGACTGGTAGTGGCAGTTAGGGGAGGAGCTATATAGACAGCTCTGCTGTGGGTGATCCTCTTGCAGCTTCCTGTTGGGAAGGAGAATATCCCACAAGTAATGGATGATCCGTGGACTGGATACACCTTACAAGAGAAATAGTGTAATATGAATGAAAAGGTAAATACCTAGGGGAGCATATATTATAGTATTGTGTAAACTAATGGCATAGAACATATTTATTGCAAATCTACAGACACACAAGTTCTGCCTTTGTAAAAAATCATTGTGTACTGCTGAACATGCAATAAACAGCCAGCTTCTAGATATTTGCATACAATAATAGTGTGCATAACCATACATGAAGTACATTACTGCAAACAATATTCCAAAGAGCATAAAATGTACAACAGTATATAAAATACAGACGGACAAAAAAAAAATAATATCTGTTTATATCCCCTGCTAATGATGGGAATACAATGCTTTGTACCTGTGAAGTAACAATAAACTACACATGTATCACATCTAATATTTCATGTCAACTAATATCCCCCTTAACATGAATAGGCCTAGAAGATTGTCTATGCCTAAGGAGGGTAATATGGGAATAGAACCTAGAAGATTGTCTATGCCTAAGGAGGGTAATATGGGAATAGAACCTAGAAGATTGTCTATGCCTAAGGAGGGTAATATGGGAAGTTGAAAGCCTAAGAGTTAAGATTTTCTTAACCTAGGTATTTTAAAAAGCACTAGTCTTGAAGATTTAAAGTTTAAACAAATTATCTATATAGTTCTTAGATAAATTAATGTGTACCGCATTGGTTTTTGTAAATGTTTGACTTATTTCAAAATAACATCCGTTTCTTTATTTTTCAGACCTGTAATAAACCAACAAGATGTCCTATGAATATTGGTCATAAACAAAAGTCCAGACACTGAATATTAAAAAACCACAAGTATACCATTTTTATAACTGGAAAAGATGACCATATGCATCTTCTAAAATATTATAGGTGGAATATTCATGTTTGGACTTATAATTAGGTGCTCAGTCAGACTAAATGGGCCATATATGGAACATATAGTTTATTAAAACTAGGAGATTATAAGTGTTTAAAAATACGCATTTGAGAAAAACATAAGAAATCTGTATTGCCGCTGGAATTTTTATTAAAAAAAAAAAAAAAAAAAAAAAAAAAAAAAAAGGTTTTTCAGACCCGCCCTCTGTGCTCTACTGAGAGGGTCTGGTTTTCCCTCTGAGCGCATCTGGGCAGCTGTCTAGTCACAGCCACGGCCCGATCGCACCATTACGCTCAATGTAGCTCGCTCCTGCTGTCAGACAGAGAAGGAGCGAGCTACATTGAGTGTAATGGTGCGATCGGGCCGTGGCTGTGACTAGACCCTCTCAGTAGAGCACAGAGGGCGGGTCTGAAAAACCCTCTTTTTTTTTTTTTTAATAAAAATTCCAGCGGCGGGGGGGCGGAGTTTGGCCGCACACTAAGATGGCAGCTAGCTAGAGCAGCTCCTAGGCCCGGATCCCTCATGCTGGCAGATTTAAAAGATACAAGGAAGCTGAAAACCCATATATAGCATTCCCTAATTGCTGAAGCACCCACCGGGACCTGGCTTACAAAAGAAAACAGAAATAAAGGGGAAATAACACCTACCGCCACGATCCGGACCGCAGCTGAAACAAGACACGGGTGCAGAGACACAAGAGTCCCGGAGCGGAACGGAGATTTCAACAGCGCTACTGCGCAAAGAAGATATAAAGGCCACCCGCTACAACGGTCTGGCGAAAGTGCTTAAGGAGAAGACGTTGCACAAGAACAGAGACCAAAAGGGGGCTAAGTATCTGAGTAGCTGAGGCCCGGAAGTTGATATACGCACGCAGCTACTGCAGACGCAGGCAACATACTCGCTATAGGCCCCACTGTGAGATATCAATAACGGTGCGGAGCAGGACCACAGTTTTGCAGAATAACCCAGCGGTTGTACAGAGAGCAGGTTGACAAACATAGTGCGGCCAGGAGCTGGGTAAATCAACTCAATATTTAAATCAGATATGTTAATGGGAGTGATGGAGGGGCTCATGTGTCATATAGTTTAGATACAAACACTTAAGCTACTTTGAAGCCAGACACACAAGAGTAAATCACTTATAATCACCGGACACTGAGCAGAAAGGTGAACAATAAACACTGTTGCCAGCAGGAACATTGGGACTGTTTGTGAGGTGATGCCGGCCAAAAGAATAGCCAAAGCAGATACTAACCCCAAAACAAAAATAATGGATCACTACCTAAAAGTCACAGAAAGTGCACCACACACTCTACCAGATCAATCACAAGAAATGCAGACAGCTTTAGAAAACAGGGAAACAAACCCTGAAACTCAAGCGGTGACAGTAAAACAGTCAGAGATCACTAGAGATGACCTAAAGCAATTAGCATCTAAAGATGATATAAAGTCAGCCATGGCAGACATGCGCAGCATGTTTCAGGACATAAAGAGAGACATTAAGCGAATAGACAACAGGGTAGTGACACTGGAAGAAAGTCATGAGGTAGTCACACAGGATATACAGCACTTATCACAACTTATCTATAACCAGGAAGAAACTATACAGAATCTACTTGAAAAAGTTGAGGACCTCGATAATAGGGGACGCAGAAACAATCTGCGCATCAGAGGAGTTCCTGAGAGTGTCCTCCCTACAGCGATACCTGGGTATCTGCAAGATTTATTTAGAACCCTCAAAGGGGATAACACGGCAGCAGAAGTTGTATTGGAAAGGGCACATCGAGCGCTAAGAGCGAAACCTTCGCCTAAAGCCCCGCCGAGGGACATTATCATCAAGTTCCTGAACCACCAGGATAAAGAGGAGGTGTTAAGACAAGCAAGATTGAAACCACAATTCACACACGCAGGGGTGCATATTCAAGTATACTCCGACCTCAGCCCAACTACCCTGCAAAAGAGAAGGGACTTACAGTTTATTACAACAGTCCTCAGAGACAAAGGCATTCCATATAGATGGGGATTCCCAGTTAGTATAAATGCCTCAAAGGGAGACAGATCGGCAATATACAGAAATCCGGAAGATTTAGACCGATTCTGTGAAGCACTACAGATTAAAATTACACCACCAAAAGAACAGATTTCTTCGGACAAGAACGTCCTCCCGGAAAAAGCCACACAAAGAGGAGACATCCATAAAGAGAACTGGAAATGAGGGCAGTTTGCACCAAAGAGAGCGTACTCTCCTGGCACTCTGGACATGGTACTCTGGACATAAAATCTAACATGGACTGGGTAATGTTATACCGAATATATGTTTATGTTAATACAAGTTTTGATGGTTATATCGATTGAACTTTTATGTGAAATGTTTAGTGAAGCTAGGCATGGGGTGATTGTTTGAAGCATTTTTTTTTTTTTTTTTTTTTTTTTTTTTTTTTTTTTTTCTTTTAAGGCAGTCCCGCACCAGTCATTTAAGTATGAGTAAAAAAGTGGACTATAAAGAGACGGTGTGAAGGCGACAATTGCTCAAAAGGATGATATAGCAAAGATTGAGTGGGGTTACCCCAGCCATATGTTTATGTTTATACATGTTCAACTTATTAATTACTATACTGTTTAAATTTTTGTGGGATAAGATCATTAAAGATAGACTCAGGATAGCAGGGGTATGTATCATAAGAAGTCAGTACAATGTGGATATATATTTGAATAGGCCATACTATACTTTGACTATTGCAATATATTCAGACAGGCCGTATAAACTATTCACAGAGGGCCTGGAGAAACTCTCTAGGTAATTAGCTAAAATTACGTATAAGATATAATCCAACCGGGAGTATGCTGGTTTATTTAGAATAAAGGTATAGAAATTGTATATAGGACACTACACAGTTTCCAGCTAATCGTTTTATTATTGCTAAAGGGTTTATGTTAATTGACCACCTTACGGACAAAGTGACGACTGCATCCACACACAGATATGAATACACACATAACGACATGGTAAACATGCAGAAATACAGTAAGCGAAAACTTTGATACCATTAAAGCTTAGGATGATTTGAGAAGGGACAGGCAGAATATATAAGGGGGCCATACCACAAAACGACACCCTCTCTATCACTCCTCCATAATTAAAACACTAAAAGATTAGACAAAACTTAACCCCCAATACAGCCAACTCTAATTTACATCTCCCAGGGGTGGACAGATAGACTCTATAACTTAGGGGTTAATAAATATCAGAATGCCAGCATGGGGGCACGGGATACCAACCCTCACCTTTACTCTATTAAGCAAGTTAGTGACGACCTGTACAGCTTAAACGCCAGAAATTTTGCTAGCAATACCAGTCCTTAGGATTTGAATAACCAGGGACAGCCGCCGAGTACTAGGCGGTCTTACATTTAATCCTACGTATCTTGATATCCATCCACTTGTGCTTAAAAGTCATCTACACCGGACTAATAAGCTCTAACTAAACTAGAACACATGGAGCCAAGGGGGGAACCAGTAAAAGCCCGCACAATACGTCTCATATCTATTAATGCTAAGGGACTAAACAGCCCTGAAAAGAGGTCTGTAGCTTTTACAGAATTGCACAGACAGAAGGGCGACATATTGTATGTACAGGAGACCCATTTCAAAAGGGGGAGGGAACCGAAAAAAATAAACACACGATTTCATAACCAGTTTCTTGCATCAGGCCCTACAAAGACAGGGGGAGTGGGCATACTAATAAACAACCACACCCAATTCCAACCAACACACATTGAGAGGGATAGGGAGGGGAGGTATATCCTTGTAGTGGGCAGATTATTCAATAGATTTGTGACATTGGCTAATGTGTACCTGCCTAACCAGAGACAACATATCACATTGAAAACAGTTATGCAAAAGATTTTGGAGATAGGCAAGGGAGAAGTAATACTAGGAGGGGATTTTAACACTCCTCTAGACCCAACAATAGACACTTCACACGGCACTTCTAGTGTTCCTAAAAAGGTTCAGAGGTCCATAACTACACAATTGCAACAACTCTTATTAAAGGATACTTGGAGAGTATCACACCCCACTAAGAAGGATTTTACATTTTACTCTCATCCGCACCAGACATATTCAAGAATAGATCTCATTCTAACAGACCCAACACTGCTTTCGCAAGTCATACATACAGATATCCTACCGATCTCATGGTCGGACCACGCGCCTGTGGTGTGCGATTTCACCTGGCCGGAGAAACCGACAACGCCTTTCATTTGGCGTCTAGACGAGAGCTTATTGAAAAATCCTTTAGCCATCATAGAAATCGTTAGAGAACTAGAGGAGTATTTCAAAATAAATAAATCAGAACGAAGTAGGCCTAGTATGGTGTGGGAGGCTCACAAGGCAGTGATCAGAGGGGTTATGATAAAGCTCAAAGCACAACAATGTAAGCAGGATAGACAGCTCTATAACTCGCTACAAGCACAATTAGCCTACTGGGAAAAAGAACACAAAAAAGACACCACTTCAATAGATATAAAAGACTCTCTGTTAGCAGTAAGAACGGAACTTCAGAAGGTGCAAGTTAAAGAGGCACAACAAAAGGCTTTATACTTAAAACAGCACTATTTTGAATACGGCAATAAGCCAGGTGCCTCATTGGCAAAAACTCTTAAGAGGCAACGGTTCAAAGCGTACATCACAAGCATTAAAGACAAATATGGATCAAAACATGAGGATAGCAAAGGGATAGCGGAGACATTAAGACAATACTATTCCACACTATATAATCTAAAAAACACAGTCAAACAACCCCTACCAGACACACCTGACAGGGACAGGGAGAGTGAGATGGAGAATTTTGTAAAGGATATAGAGATACCGCGAATAAGCATAGAGGACGCGAGGGCAATGGAAGCACCAATAACGCATTCTGAAATCTTGAAAGCAATAAAAGACACACCAGGGGGAAAGAGCCCTGGGCCAGATGGGTTTGGGATAGCTTACTACAAGCAATTTGCGCAGATCCTAATCCCGCATTTAGCAGATATGTACAATGCGCTCCAGAGTGATGGGGGGTTCTCCCAAAACCTCCTAGAGGCACATATTACAGTTCTCCCTAAGCCGGGAAAGGCCCCTGATAGGCCAGAAAACTTTCGCCCGATCTCTCTGCTTAACGTTGATGTTAAGATTTATGCGAAGATACTAGCCACTCGCATAAATAAGGTGCTCCCAGACTTAATTAATTCGGATCAAGTAGGGTTTGTCCCAGGTAGGGAGGCGAGGGACAACACCCTTAAGGTGTTACAACTGATATCATATGCAAAACATAAAAAAATTCCGATGACATTGACCTCAGCAGACGCGGAAAAGGCCTTTGACAGGGTGAGCTGGGCATTTGTACAGTTCGCCCTGTCGAAAATGGGTTTTAGCTCGCTATTTGTAAAAATGATATTTTCCTTGTACACAGCCCCATCAGCCAAGATTAAAGTTAACGGCCTTTTGTCCGAGAGCTTCCACATTGCGAATGGTACTAGGCAGGGGTGCCCCCTCTCGCCAGTGCTCTTCGCAATCTCGATAGAGCTTTTAGCCCTTAAACTCCGAGTCGATCCACAAGTTACAGGTATAACCCTAGATAACACGGAACACAAATTAGCCCTGTATGCGGACGACCTCTTGTTGACGCTCACAAACTCTACAATATCACTACCACGGGCACTGGAAATAATTCAGGAATACGGAGTCTACTCCAATTTCCAATTGAATGTCTCCAAATCGGAGGTGCTAAATATAAATGCGGAGGAAGAGGATATAACCCAACTAATGACCTCCTGTCCGTTAAGGAGGCAGACATCCATGATGAAATACCTAGGCATACAACTCTCAGGAGATGCAAACATTTTATTTGAGGCCAATTATAAACAACTGGAGAAGTCAGTAGTTAATGACCTATCAAATTGGAAAACTAAAAAATTATCATGGTTGGGCAGGATCAGTGTCATAAAGATGACCATCCTCCCTAGAATACTTTATGTCCTGCAGACTTTGCCCATCTCACTCCCGCCTGAATTTATAGCGAAACTCCAGACAGATATTGAAACGTACATCTGGGGTGGTGCAAGGCCGAGGGTTAACAGACAAACCATGTACATGAGAAGGGAGGGGGGGAGGATTGGGGGTCCCGAATATCCAGACTTACAGACAAGCTATAGTGTTACAAAGGATAGTGGAGTGGAGTGCCAATGATAGTACTAAACACTGGATACAGGTGGATAGGGCAATTATGCACATAAACAATATGGGGTGCCTTGCATGGACATTGAGAAAGGATCGCCCACGGCTCATAGAAGAATTTCCTCTCCTTAAAGAGCTATTTGTGACATGGGATAGAATGATCCATACACAAACACATATTTCTTCACATATATCCCCTATGACACCGTTCTTAAACAATCCAGCTCTCCCGTTATGTGTAGTGAGGCACTACTCACCTTCAGGATATCAGATAACCCAAAACACAATTTTGCATATCACTCAACAAAATAAAATAAAAAAGTGGGAGGACATAAGAGACACGGAAACTCACTTGACCTGGCTGGCACATGCCCAGATCACGCACTTTGTTACCACACACAAAGCAAAAGACTCCTTATTACGACAACCAACCAACTTTGAAAAGTTATGTGTAGCTGGGCGTCCTCGAGCACATCTAATCTCCATCCTTTGTAAGACACTCCAGTCGCCAAATAACGAACATCTCCCGACATACACTGAGGCATGGGGAAGGGATCTAGGTACAGAACTGACACCCGACACTTGGAAACACATATTTATTAGCAATAAAACTGCCTCTATCTCAGCACAAGTACAAGAATCAAACCTGAAATACCTCACAAGGTGGTACCTTACACCAAAAAGGCTAAAAACGATTTACCCCACCACATCGGGTAGATGTTGGAGGGGCTGTGCAACTGAGGGCACCATCATACATATATGGTGGGAATGCCCAAAAATTCAGGAATTCTGGGTGGAAGTAGTAGCACGAATTTGCAACACATTAGAAACCATAGTCCCGCGAGACCCCAAACTGCTCCTTCTCTCGGGCCTGCCCCGATTTAAACTCAAGGCGAAAACCAAACTCCTTCTAACAATGCTGAGCAGCGCAAAGCTTTTAATCCCCCCGGTACTGGAAAACCACGACATCCCCCACTGTACAGGAATGGGAAAAACAAGTCGATACAATATTACAACTAGAACGGTACTATTATCTTAAGAACGGCTCAGTAGAGACACATGAAATGATGCTACAAATCTGGAAACCGACCTAGATACATACGCCAGTAGAAACAATATAGACTCTTGGACCTCCCCCTTCCCTCTTCTTCCCCCCCCCCCCTCCACCCCCCTGCCAGATGTGGGGGTGTAACGGCTCCAACTACAGGTACAACATCCTACCCCTCTTCCCCCCAAACCACAGGGCCCCTCCGTTTAGAATATATAAGATATGCTAGGAAGAGAATTGAGGGACAGATAGTGTAACACCACGGGAGATAAGAGGGGACATGGGGATCCAGGGACGGGAGCCTGGATTCACCACAAATAGAATGGACTGGGGTGCAACTGATGGTATCAACATTTATGTTTCAATGATAAACTTGGATGACGTATAGTTACATGGACTGGTATGAGACCTCATGATAGACTGGTTCTCTTTGCAAATGTACAAGGATTTGTCACAACTTAAAGCATTATGTTATATTTTGTTGTATTGCAATATTTCTTTTTATGATGTAAAGTTTACTGATATCTCAATAAAGCTTTTGAAAAAAAAAAAAAAAAAAAAAAAAAAAAAAAAAAAAAAAAATTCCAGCGGCAATATTATGTTACATAATGCTAGCACTAATATAATGTTATATAATTCTGCACTATGTGCAGAATTATATAACATTTTCTAGGTTTACTGCCTCTTTAAAAGACATGCATTCCCTGAGGGCCAAGCTCCGAAAAGTACGTATCCAAGCCTATTGAGCGACTAAGAAATGGGGAGGAGTTTGGTCTCAGACAAAAACTCCTTGCACAAAGAATGGGCCTTTTTGCTGGAAGTGTTCTTGGTGACTGTTGCAATCCCGCTTGCTGCCATTTTTGCTTACAGAGAGACACAAGTGTGCGAACACAGTTTTCTGTAAGACAAACCCGTTGGGACACTCTTTCTGGATAAGAGATTATCAGGATTAATTCTTTCAATTGTGCATAATTCCCCTAAAAATGATGACAATAGACATATTTGGATATTGAACCCTCACCTGGAGCTGGTAAAGTATACGCGATTGTTAAGTATATTTAAATCAAAAGGTATTCTATAGCTATATTTAAATTGTACTTTAAATGTATGTCCCATTGGCCTGTGTAGCTTAGAAATAATTATATGGATGCCAAGTTATTTTATTGCCAGTAAAAATAATTTGTATTTTGGTATTTATAAGTCAGTCTTATCGTGAAATCTCTTAGAAATTGTGTATAAATTGGTTATTGTAATAAATATACAATTTCTCTGATTGTTATAAGTTCAGCATTATAACTTATAGGCTTATGTAGTGGCAGTAAATTAGAATTGGTGGCTAATTATAGGCTGTTTTGGTATTCAAATTTGTGGTATTTTAATAAATGATTCATTGTGAGTAAGGTATATTTTTAGAGATATTTTATGATCTGTTTTGTATAGAAAATTGTAACAGAATAAGCGTTTATAATTGATTCATAATCTAGTTTTTACATAAATATAATTCAAGGTGTCTACAGATAACTGATCAAGAACAAAGGATTAAATATTAATTTTTAAAAAACATAATTTATGCTTACCTGATAAATTTATTTCTCTTGTAGTGTATCCAGTCCACGGATCATCCATTACTTATGGGATATTCTCCTTCCCAAAAGGAAGTTGCAAGAGTTCACCCATAGCAGAGCTGCTATATAGCTCCTCCCCTAACTGCCATATCCAGTCATTCGACCGAAAACATGCAGAGAAAGGAAAAACCATAGGGTGCAGTGGTGACTGTAGTTTAAATGAAAAAAATTACCTGCCGTAAAATGACAGGGCGGGCCGTGGACTGGATACACTACAAGAGAAATAAATTTATCAGGTAAGCATAAATTATGTTTTCTCTTGTTAAGTGTATCCAGTCCACAGATCATCCATTACTTATGGGATACCAATACCAAAGCTAAAGTACACGGATGAAGGGAGGGACAAGGCAGGAACTTAAACGGAAGGTACCACTGCCTGAAAAAAAAAAAAAAAAATCCTTTCTCCCAAAAGTAGCCTCCGAAGAAGCAAAGTATGAAGCGCAGACCAAGACGCCGTTTTGTAAATCTTTTCAACAGAAGCCTCATTTTAAAAAGGTCCAAGTGAAAGCCACAGCTCTAGTAAAATGAGCTGTAATCCCTTCAGGAGGCTGCTGTCCAGCAGTCTCATAAGCTAAACGAATTATGCTTTTAACCAAAAAGAAAGAGGTTGCTGAAGTCTTTTGACCTCTCCTCTGTCCAGAGTAGACAACAAAGTAAATGTTTGATGAAAATCTGAAGTAGCTTGTAAGTAAAACTTTAAAGCACAAACCACGTCCAAATTGTGTAATAGACGTTCCATCTTTGAAGAAGGATTAGGATACAAGAATGGAACAACACTCTCTTGAGTGATATTCTTGTTGGATACCACCTTAGGTAAAAAAAACAGTTTTGATACGCAGGACTACCTTATCTGTACGGAGGACCAGATAAGGAGAACCACATTGTAAAGCAGATAACTCAGAGACTCTACGAGCCGAGGAAATATCTACCAAAAAGGAACTTTCCAAGATAAAAAAATTTGATATCTATAGAATGAAGAGGTTAAAACTGAACTCCTTGAAGAACCTTAATAATCAGGTTTAAGCTCCATGGCGGAGCAACAGGTTTAGACACAGGCTTGGTTCTAACCAAAGCCTGACAAAATGCCTGAACGTCTGGAGTATCTGCCAGACGCTTGTACAAAAGGACAGAGTAGGAATCTGTCCTTTTAAGGAACTAGCTGACAACCCTTTTCTCAAAATCATCTTGGAGAAGAGATAGTATCCTGGGAATCCTGACTTTACTCCATGAGTAACCCTTGGATTCATATCCATAAGATATTTATGCTATATACATGTTAAATTTTCCTAGTAACAGGCTTTCATGCCTGTATTAAGGTATCAATGACTGACTAAGAGAAGCCATGCTTTGATAACATCAAGCGTTCAGTCTCCAGGCAGTCTATCTCAGAGAAGTTTAATTTAGATGGTTGAAAGGACCCTGAGGTAGAGGGTCCTGTCTCAGAAGCAGAGACAATGATGGAAAGAAAGACATGTCCACCAGAACTGCATACCAGGTCCTGCGTGGCCACGCAGGCGCTGTTAAAAACACCAAAGCACTCTCCTGCTTGATCTTGTGCAAAGACCTCCGGAGGGAATTCCCACTTCCCCAGGAGAAAAGTCTGACGACTTAGAAAATCCACCTCCCAGTTCTCAACACCTGGTATATGGAGAGCTGATAGACAAGAGAGAGTCTCTGTCCAGTGAATTATTTTAAGACTTCCAACATCGCTAGGGAACTTCTGTTCCCCCTTGATGGTTGATGTAAGCCACAGTCATGATATTGTCCGACTGAATCTGATGTACCTCAGAGTTGCTAACTGAGGCCAATCCTGAAGAGCATGGAATATCGCTCCCAGTTCCAGAATATTTATTAGGAGGGTCTCCTCCTGAGTCCACTATCCCTGAGCCTTCAGGGAGTCCCAGACTGTATCCCAACTTAAAAGTCTGGCATCTGTTGTAACAACTGTCCCATCTGACCTGCGGAAGGTCATACCCTTGGACAGATGGACCCGAGATAGCCACCAGAGAAGAGAATCTCTGGCCTCTTGGTCCAGATTTAAGAAGGGGACAAATCTGTGTAATCCCTGTTCCATTGACTGAGCATGCATAGTTGCAGCGATCTGAAATGTAGGCGTGCAAACGGTACTATGTCCCTTGCCGCTACCATTAGGCTGATTACATTCATGTACTGAGCCACCGAAGGGCGCGGATGGAATGAAGAACGCGGCAGTAATTTAGAAACTTTGACAACCTGGGCTCAGTCAGGTAAATTTTAATTTCTTCAGAATCTATCAGAGTCCCTAGGAAGGAAACCCTTGAGATTGGGGATAGAGAACTCTTTCCTTGTTCACTTTCCACCCCTGTGATCTCAGAAATGCCAGTACTACATCCGTATGAGACTTGGCAATTTGGATGTTCGACGCCTAAATAAGGGGCCACTTCTATGCCCCGCGGCCTAAGGACCGCCAAAGCGACCCCAGAACCTCCATAAAGATTCTTGGGGCTGTAGTTAACCCAAAGGAAAGAGCAACAAACTGTTAATGCCTGTCTAGAAAGGCAAACCTGAAAAACGATGGTGATCCTTACGCATCGTTATGTGAGGATAAGTATCCTTCAAATCCATTGTAGTCCTCTATTGACTCTCCTGGATCATAGTTAAGATGGTACGAATAGTTACCATCTTAAATGATGGAATTCTAAGGAATTTGTTTAAGATCTTTAAATCCAAAATAGGTCTGAAGGTTCCCTCTCCTTGGGAACCACAAACAGATTTGAGAAAAACTCTGTCCTTGTTCCCGTCTTGGAACTGGATGGGTCTCGTACACAATGTAAGAATGCCTCTCTCTCTCTCTATCTGGTGTGCAGATAATTGTGAAAGGTAAAAGCTCCCCTTTTTCAGAGGGGAAGCTTTGAAATCCAGAAGATATCTCTGGGATATAATTTCCAATGCCCAGGGATCCTGGGCATCTCTTGCCCACGCCTGGGCGAAAAATGAAAGTCTGCCCCCTACGGTATCCGTTACCGGATAGGGGACCGTTCCTTCATGCTGTCTAAGAGACAGCAGCAGGCTCCCTGGCCTGCTTATCTTTGTTCCAGGTCCGGTTATCTCCAGACCGTCATGGACTGAGCAAAAGTTCCCTCTTGATTTGCCTTAGAGGAAGTTGATGCCACACCTGCCTTGAAGTTTCGAAAGGCACGAAAATTAGACCTTTTTTGGCCCTGTCCTGAGGAAGGGCATGACCTTTTCCTCCAGTGATATTAGCAATGATCTCCTTCAAACCAGGCCCTAATAGGGTCTGCCCCTTGAAGGGAAGTTAAGTAGCTTATTTATTAAAGTTATGACAGCTGACCCTGATATAAGCCATAGCGCACTGCGCGCCAGTATAGTAAAAACAGAATTCTTAGCCGTTAGTTTAGTCAAATGAACAAAGGCATCAGAAACAAAGGAATTGGCTAGCTTAAGTGCTCTAAGCTTGACAAGTATATACATCCAATGGAGTCGCTAACTGTAAAGCATCATCCAGAGACTCCAACCAGAACGCCGCCGCAGCAGTGACAGGAGCAATGCATGCAAGGGCTGCAGGATAAAACCTTGTTGAATAAACATTTTCCTAAGGTAACCCTCTAATTTTTTATACATTGGATCTAAAAAAGCACAACTGTCCGACAGGGATAGTGGTACGCTTAGCTAGAGTAGAAACTCTTCTCTCCACCTTAGGGACTGTCTCCCATAAGTCCTGTGTGGTGGCATCTGTTAGAAACATTTTTCTGAAAATAGGAGGGGAAGAGAACGGCACACCTGGTCTATTCCATTCCTTATTAATAATTTCTGTAAACCTCTTTAGGTATTGGAAAAACATCAGTACACACCGGCACTGCATAGTATTTATTCAGTCTACACAATTTCTCTGGCACTGTGATTGTAACACAGTCATTCAGAGCCGCTAAAACCTCCCTGAGCAACATGTGGAGGATCTCGAGCATAAATTTTAAATGTAGAAATATCGGAATCAGGTTAAATCATCTTCCCGGAGTCAAAAATATCACCCACAGACTGAAGCTCCCCTCAGCTTCTGCATATTGTGAGGCAGTATCAGACATGGTTCTTGACGCATCTGTATGCTCTGTATCTACCCCCAGAGCTATCTTGCTTTCCTTTAATTTCAGGAAGTCTGACTAATACCGCTGCCAGAGTATTATTCATAACTTTCGCCATGTCTTGTAAAATAAACGCTATGAGCGCCCTTTATGTACTGGGCGCCATTTGAGCGTGAGTCCCAGAAGCGGGAGTTGAAGAGTCTGACATGTGGGGAGAGTTAGTCGGCATAACTTCCCCCTTGACAGAATCCTCTGGTGATAATGTTTTTAAAGACAAAAAATGATCTTTATTGCTTAACATGAAATCAGTACATCTGGTACACATTCTGAGATGGGGTTCCATCATGGCTTTTAAACATAATGAACACAGAGCTTCCTCTATGTCAGACATGTTTGTACAGACTAGTAATGAGACTAGTAAGCTTGGAAAACACTTTAAATCAAGTTAAGCAAATATAAAAAACGTTTAAGAGAAACAAATTGTCAAAATTTGAAAAAACAGTGAAAAACAATTTATGCTTACCTGATAAATGTATTTCTCTTGTAGTGTATCCAGTCAACGGATCATCCATTACTTATGGGATATTCTCCTTCCCAACAGGAAGTTGCAAGAGGATAACCCACAGCAGAGCTGCTATATAGCTCCTCCCCTAACTGTCATATCCAGTCATTCGACCGAAAACAAACAGAGAAAGGAGAAACCATAGGGTGCAGTGGTGACTGTAGTTTAATTAAAATTTAGACCTGCCTTAAAAAAGGACAGGGCGGGCCGTGGACTGGATACACTACAAGAAAAATAAATTTATCAGGTAAGCATAAATTATGTTTTCTCTTGTTAAGTGTATCCAGTCCACGGATCATCCATTACTTATGGGATACCAATACCAAAGCTAAAGTACACGGATGATGGGAGGGACAAGGCAGGATTAAGCGGAAGGAACCACTGCCTGAAGAACCTCTCCCCCAAAAACAGCCTCCGAAGAAGCAAAAGTATCAAATTTGGAAAATTTGGAAAAAGTGTGAAGCGAAGACCAAGTCGCGGCCTTGCAAATCTGTTCAGAGGCCTCATTTTTAAAGGCCCAGGTGGAAGCCACAGCTCTAGTAGAATGAGCTGTAATCCTGTCAGGGGGCTGCTGTCCAGCAGTCTCATTGGCTAAGCGTATTATGCTCCGAAGCCAAAAGGAAAGAGGTTGCCGAAGCTTTTTGACCTCTCCTCTGTCCAGAGTAAACGACAAACAGGGTAGATGTTTGACGAAAATCTTTAGTAGCTTGAAAGTAAAACTTCAAGGCACGGACTACGTCCAGATTATGTAAAAGACGTTCCTTCTTTGAAGAAGGATTAGGACACAATGATGGAACAACAATCTCTTGATTGATATTCTTGTTAGAAACCACCTTAGGTAAAAACCCAGGTTTGGTACGCAGGACTACCTTATCTGCATGAAAAATCAGATAAGGAGAATCACATTGTAAGGCAGATAGCTCAGAGACTCTCCGAGCCGAGGAAATAGCCATCAAAAACAGAACTTTCCAAGATAAAAGTTTAATATCAATGGAATGAAGGGGTTCAAACGGAACTCCTTGAAGAACCTTAAGAACCAAGTTTAACCTCCACGGGGGAGCAACAGGTTTAAACAAAGACTTAATTCTAACCAAAGCCTGGCAAAATGCCTGGACGTCTGGAACCTCTGCCAGACGCTTGTGCAAAAGAATAGACAGAGCAGAAATCTGTCCCTTTAAGGAACTAGCTGATAATCCTTTGTCCAAGCCCTCTTGGAGAAAAGACAATATAATAGGAATCCTAACCTTACTCCATGAGTAATTCTTGGATTCACACCAATAAAGATATTTACTCCATATCTTGTGGTAGATTTTCCTGGTAACAGGCTTTCGTGCCTGTATTAAAGTATCAATGACTGACTCGGAGAAGGCACGCTTTGATAGAATCAAGCGTTCAATCTCCATGCAGTCAGTCTCAGAGAAATTAGATTTGGATGATTGAAAGGACCTTGTATCAGAAGGTCCTGTCTTAGAGGCAGAGTCCATGGTGGAAAGGATGACATGTCCACTAGGTCTGCATACCAAGTCCTGCGTGGCCACGCAGCTGCTATCAGAATCACCGATGCTCTCTCCTGTTTGATTTTGGCAATCAGTCGAGGGAGCAGAGGAAACGGTGGAAACACATAAGCCAGGTTGAAGAACCAAGGCGCTGCTAGAGCATCTATCAGCGTCGCTTCTGGGTCCCTGGACCTGGATCCGTAACAAGGAAGCTTGGCGTTCTGGCGAGACGTCATGAGATCCAACTCTGGTTTGCCCCAACGATGAATCAACTGAGCAAACACCTCCGGATGGAGTTCCCACTCCCCCGGATGGAAAGTCTGACGACTTACAAAAACATAATTTATGCTTACCTGATAAATTCCTTTCTTCTGTTGTGTGATCAGTCCACGGGTCATCATTACTTCTGGGATATAACTCCTCCCCAACAGGAAATGCAAGAGGATTCACCCAGCAGAGCTGCATATAGCTCCTCCCCTCTACGTCACTCCCAGTCATTCGACCAAGAATCAACGAGAAAGGAGAAACCAAGGGTGAAGTGGTGACTGGAGTATAATTTAAAAGATATTTACCTGCCTTAAAAAACAGGGCGGGCCGTGGACTGATCACACAACAGAAGAAAGGAATTTATCAGGTAAGCATAAATTATGTTTTCTTCTGTTATGTGTGATCAGTCCACGGGTCATCATTACTTCTGGGATACCAATACCAAAGCAAAAGTACACGGATGACGGGAGGGATAGGCAGGCTCATTATACAGAAGGAACCACTGCCTGAAGAACCTTTCTCCCAAAAATAGCCTCCGAAGAAGCAAAAGTGTCAAATTTGTAAAATTTGGAAAAAGTATGAAGCGAAGACCAAGTTGCAGCCTTGCAAATCTGTTCAACAGAGGCCTCATTCTTAAAGGCCCAAGTGGAAGCCACAGCTCTAGTAGAATGAGCTGTAATTCTTTCAGGAGGCTGCTGTCCAGCAGTCTCATAGGCTAAACGAATTATGCTACGAAGCCAGAAGGAGAGAGAGGTAGCCGAAGCCTTATGACCTCTCCTCTGACCAGAATACACGACAAACAGGGAAGACGTTTGTCGAAAATCCTTAGTTGCCTGCAAGTAGAACTTGAGGGCACGAACTACATCCAGATTGTGTAGAAGACGTTCCTTCTTTGAAGAAGGATTTGGACACAAGGATGGAACAACAATCTCTTGATTGATATTCCTGTTAGTGACTACCTTAGGTAAGAATCCAGGTTTAGTACGCAGAACTACCTTGTCTGAGTGAAAAATCAGATAAGGAGAATCACAATGTAAGGCTGATAACTCAGAGACTCTTCGAGCCGAGGAAATAGCCATTAAAAACAGAACTTTCCAAGATAACAATTTTATATCAATGGAATGAAGGGGTTCAAACGGAACACCCTGTAAAACGTTAAGAACTAAGTTTAAACTCCATGGCGGAGCAACAGTTTTAAACACAGGCTTGATCCTAGCTAAAGCCTGACAAAAAGCCTGGACGTCTGGATTTTCTGACAGACGCCTGTGTAACAAGATGGACAGAGCTGAGATCTGTCCCTTTAATGAGCTAGCCGATAAACCCTTTTCTAAACCTTCTTGTAGAAAGGACAATATCCTAGGAATCCTAACCTTACTCCAGGAGTAACCTTTGGATTCGCACCAGTATAGGTATTTACGCCATATCTTATGGTAAATCCTTCTGGTAACAGGCTTCCTAGCCTGTATCAGGGTATCAACAACCGACTCAGAAAAACCACGTTTTGATAAAATCAAGCGTTCAATTTCCAAGCAGTCAGCTTCAGAGAAGTTAGATTTTGATGTTTGAATGGACCCTGTATCAGAAGGTCCTGTCTTAGAGGTAGAGACCAAGGCGGACAGGATGACATGTCCACTAGATCTGCATACCAAGTCCTGCGTGGCCATGCAGGCGCTATTAGAATCACTGATGCTCTCTCCTGTTTGATTTTGGCAATCAATCGAGGAAGCAGCGGGAAGGGTGGAAACACATAAGCCATCCCGAAGTTCCAAGGTGCTGTCAAGGCATCTATCAGAACCGCTCCCGGATCCCTGGATCTGGACCCGTAGCGAGGAAGTTTGGCGTTCTGGCGAGACGCCATGAGATCTATCTCTGGTTTGCCCCAACGTCGAAGTATTTGGGCAAAGACCTCCGGATGAAGCTCCCACTCCCCCAGATGAAAAGTCTGGCGACTCAAGAAATCCGCCTCCCAGTTCTCCACTCCCGGGATGTGGATTGCTGACAGGTGGCAAGAGTGAGACTCTGCCCAGCGAATTATCTTTGATACTTCCATCATTGCTAGGGAGCTTCTTGTCCCTCCTTGATGGTTGATGTAAGCTACAGTCGTGATGTTGTCCGACTGAAACCTGATGAACCCCCGAGTTTTTAACTGGGGCCAAGCCAGAAGGGCATGGAGAACTGCTCTTAATTCCAGAATGTTTATTGGCAGGAGACTTTCCTCCTGATTCCATTGTCCCTGAGCCTTCAGAGAATTCCAGACAGCGCCCCAACCTAGTAGGCTGGCGTCTGTTGTTACAATTGTCCAGTCCGGCCTGCTGAATGGCATCCCCCTGGACAGATGTGGCCGAGAAAGCCACCATAGAAGAGAGTTTCTGGTCTCTTGATCCAGATTCAGAGTAGGGGACAAGTCTGAGTAATCCCCATTCCACTGACTCAGCATGCACAATTGCAGCGGTCTGAGATGTAGACGTGCAAAGGGTACTATGTCCATTGCTGCTACCATTAAGCCGATCACCTCCATGCATTGAGCTACTGACGGGAGTTGAATGGAATGAAGGACACGGCATGCATTTAGAAGCTTTGTTAATCTGTCTTCTGTCAGATAAATCTTCATTTCTACAGAATCTATAAGAGTCCCCAGGAATGGAACTCTTGTGAGAGGAAAAAGAGAACTCTTCTTTTCGTTCACTTTCCATCCATGCGACCTTAGAAATGCCAGAACTAACTCTGTATGAGACTTGGCAGTTTGAAAGCTTGAAGCTTGTATCAGAATGTCGTCTAGGTACGGAGCTACCGAAATTCCTTGCGGTCTTAGTACCGCCAGAAGGGCACCCAGAACCTTTGTGAAGATTCTTGGAGCCGTAGCCAATCCGAATGGAAGAGCTACAAACTGGTAATGCCTGTCTAAGAAGGCAAACCTTAGATACCGGTAATGATCTTTGTGAATCGGTATGTGAAGGTAAGCATCCTTTAAATCCACTGTGGTCATGTACTGACCCTTTTGGATCATGGGTAAGATTGTCCGAATAGTTTCCATTTTGAACGATGGAACTCTTAGGAATTTGTTTAGGATCTTTAAATCCAAGATTGGCCTGAAAGTTCCCTCTTTTTTGGGAACCACAAACAGGTTTGAGTAAAACCCTTGTCCTTGTTCCGACCGCGGAACCGGATGGATCACTCCCATTAATAACAGATCTTGTACACAGCGTAGAAACGCTTCTTTCTTTATCTGGTTTGTTGACAACCTTGACAGATGAAATCTCCCTCTTGGGGGAGAGAATTTGAAGTCTAGAAGGTATCCCTGAGATATGATCTCTAGCGCCCAGGGATCCTGAACATCTCTTGCCCAGGCCTGGGCGAAGAGAGAGAGTCTGCCCCCCACTAGATCCGGTCCCGGATCGGGGGCCCTCGATTCATGCTGTCTTTGGGGCAGCAGCAGGTTTCCTGGCCTGCTTGCCCTTATTCCAGGACTGGTTAGGTTTCCAGCCTTGTCTGTAACGAGCAACAGCTCCTTCCTGTTTTGGTGCAGTGGAAGTTGATGCTGCTCCTGCTTTGAAATTCCGAAAGGGACGAAAATTAGACTGTCTAGCCTTAGCTTTGGCTTTGTCTTGAGGTAGGGCGTGGCCCTTACCTCCTGTAATGTCAGCGATAATTTCTTTCAAACCGGGCCCAAATAAAGTTTGCCCCTTGAAAGGTATATTAAGTAATTTGGACTTAGAAGTTACATCAGCTGACCAGGATTTTAGCCACAGCGCCCTACGTGCCTGAATGGCGAATCCTGAGTTCTTAGCCGTAAGTTTGGTTAAATGTACTACGGCCTCCGAAATGAATGAATTAGCTAGTTTAAGGACTCTAAGCCTGTCCGTAATGTCGTCCAGCGTAGCTGAACTAAGGTTCTCTTCCAGAGACTCCATCCAAAATGCTGCCGCAGCCGTAATCGGCGCGATGCATGCAAGGGGTTGCAATATAAAACCTTGTTGAACAAACATTTTCTTAAGGTAACCCTCTAATTTTGTATCCATTGGATCTGAAAAAGCACAGCTATCCTCCACCGGGATAGTGGTACGCTTAGCTAGAGTAGAAACTGCTCCCTCCACCTTAGGGACCGTTTGCCATAAGTCCCGTGTGGTGGCGTCTATTGGAAACATCTTTCTAAATATTGGAGGGGGTGAGAACGGCACACCGGGTCTATCCCACTCCTTAGTAACAATTTCAGTTAGTCTCTTAGGTATAGGAAAAACGTCAGTACTCGCCGGTACCGCAAAGTATTTATCCAACCTACACAATTTTTCTGGTATTGCAACAGTGTTACAATCATTAAGAGCCGCTAAAACCTCCCCTAGTAATACACGGAGGTTCTCCAATTTAAATTTAAAATATCTGAATCCAATCTGTTTGGATCAGAACCATCACCCACAGAATGAAGCTCTCCGTCCTCATGTTCTGCAAGCTGTGACGCAGTATCAGACATGGCCCTAGTATTATCAGCGCACTCTGTTCTCACCCCAGAGTGATCACGCTTGCCTCTTAGTTCTGGTAATTTAGCCAAAACTTCAGTCATAACAGTAGCCATATCTTGTAATGTTATCTGTAATGGCCGCCCAGATGAACTAGGCGCCATAATATCACGCACCTCCCGGGCGGGAGATGCAGGTACTGACACGTGAGGCGAGTTAGTCGGCATAACTCTCCCCTCGCTGTTTGGTGAAATTTGTTCAATTTGTACAGATTGGCTTTTATTTAAAGTAGCATCAATACAGTTAGTACATAAATTTCTATTGGGCTCCACCTTGGCATTGGAACAAATGACACAGATATCTTCCTCTGAATCAGACATGTTTAACACACTAGCAATAAACTTGCAACTTGGTTACAATCTTATTTAACAAAAACGTACTGTGCCTCAAAGAGCACTAAACGATTAAATGACAGTTGAAATAATGAACTGAAAGACAGTTATAGCATCAATCCTTAAAAGCAACACAACTTTTAGCAAAGGTTTGTTCCCATTAGTAAAGTAACAATAATTAAATTACAGAGCAACGTTTTTAATCACGGTCAATATATAAGTCTCACAGCTCTGCTGAGAGAATCTACCTCCCTCCAAAGAAGTTTGAAGACCCCTGAGATCTGTTAGAGATGAACCGGATCATGCAGGAAATACAAGAGTAACTGACTGGAATTTTTTGATGCGTAGCAAAGAGCGCCAAAAACGGCCCCTCCCCCTCACACACAGCAGTGAGAGAGAAACGAAACTGTCACAATTAAAACAAGCAACTGCCAAGTGGAAAAATAATGCCCAAATTTATTCACTCAGTACCTCAGAAAATGCAAACGATTCTACATTCCAGCAAAAACGTTTAACATAATAAATACCTATTAAAAGGTTTAATGTACTTTTTAACAGAGTAATTCCGGTGAAATACCATCCCCAGAATACTGAAGTGTAGAGTATACATACATGTCATTATAACGGTATGGCAGGATTTTCTCATCAATTCCATTCAGAAAATAAAAACTGCTACATACCTCAATGCAGATTCATCTGCCCGCTGTCCCCTGATCTGAAGCTTTTACCTCCCTCAGATGGCCGAGAAACAGCAATATGATCTTAACTACTCCGGTTAAAATCATAGAAAAAACTCTGGTAGATTCTTCTTCAAACTCTGCCAGAGAGGCAATAACACGCTCCGGTGCTATTGTAAAATAACAAACTTTTGATTGAAGTTATAAAAAACTAAGTATAATCACCATAGTCCTCTCACACATCCTATCTAGTTGCTGGGTGCAAGAGAATGACTGGGAGTGACGTAGAGGGGAGGAGCTATATGCAGCGCTGCTGGGTGAATCCTCTTGCATTTCCTGTTGGGGAGGAGTTATATCCCAGAAGTAATGATGACCCGTGGACTGATCACACATAACAGAAGAAATCCGCCTCCCAGTTCTCCACGCCTGGGATATGGATTGCTGACAGGTGGCAAGAGTGGTACTCTGCCCAGCGAATTATATTTGAGACTTCTGACATCGCTAGGGAACTCCTGGTTCCCCCTTGATGGTTGATGTAAGCCACAGTCGTGATGTTGTCCGACTGAAATCTGATGAACCTCAGTGTTGCTAACTGAGGACAACCCAGAAGAGCATTGAATATCGCTCTTAACTCCAGAATATTTATTGGAAGGAGTTTCTCCTCCTGAGTCCACGATCCCTGTGCCTTCAGGGAATTCCAGACTGCACCCCAACCTAGAAGGCTGGCATCTGTTGTTACAATTGTCCAATCTGGCCTGCGAAAGGTCATACCCTTGGACAGGTGTACTCGTAACAACCACCGGAGAAGAGAATCTCTGGTCTCTTGATCCAGATTTAGCAGAGGGGACAAATCTGTGTAATCCCCATTCCACTGACTCAGCATGCATAATTGCAGCGGTCTGAGATGAAGGCGCGCAAATGGCACTATGTCCATTGCCGCTACCATTAATCCGATTACCTCCATACACTGAGCTACCGAAGGGCGCAGAATAGAGTGAAGAACACGGCAAGCATTTAGAAGTTTTGATAACCTGGACTCCGTCAGGTAAATTTTCATTTCTACAGAATCTATAAGAGTCCCTAAGAAGGAGACTCTTGTGAGTGGGGATAGAGAACTCTTTCCTCGTTCACTTTCCACCTGTGCGACCTCAGAAATGCCAGAACTATCTCTGTATGAGACTTGGCAACTTGAAAGCTTGACGCCTGTATCAGGATGTCGTCTAGACACAGAGCCACCGCTATGCCTCGCGGTCTTAGAACCGCCAGAAGTGAGCCCAGAACCTTTGTAAAGATTCTCGGGGCTGTAGCCAACCCGAAGGGAAGAGCTACAAATTGGTAATGCCTGTCTAGAAAGGCAAACCTTAGAAACTGATGATGATCTTTGTGAATCGGTATGTGAAGGTAGGCATCCTTTAAGTCCACTGTGGTCATGTACTGACCTTCTTGGATCATGGGTAGGATGGTCCGAATAGTTTCCATTTTGAAAGATGGAACTGAGGAATTTGTTTAAGATCTTTAGATCCAAAATTGGTCTGAAGGTTCCCTCAAACAGATTCGAATAAAAACCCTGTCCTTGTTCCGTCCGCGGAACTGGATGGATCACTCCCATAACTAGGAGGTCTTGCACACAGCGTAGGAATGCCTCTTTCTTTATCTGATTTGCAGATAGCCTTGAAAGATGAAATCTCCCTTGTGGAGGGGAAGCTTTGAAGTCCAGAAGATATCCCTGAGATATGATCTCCAACGCCCAGGGATCCTGAACATCTCTTGCCCACGCCTGGGCGAAGAGAGAAAGTCTGCCCCCAACTAGATCCGTCGCCGGATAGGGGGCCGTTCCTTCATGCTGTCTTAGAGGCAGCAGCAGGCTTTCTGGCCTGCTTGCCTTTGTTCCAGGACTGGTTAGGTTTCCAGGCCTGCTTAGATTGAGCAAAAGTTCCCTCTTGTTTTGAAGCGGAGGAAGTTGATGCTGCACCTGCCTTGAAATTTCGAAAGTCACGAAAATTAGACTGTTTGGCCTTTGCTTTG
Source organism: Bombina bombina (assembly GCF_027579735.1). Taxonomy (NCBI): domain Eukaryota; kingdom Metazoa; phylum Chordata; class Amphibia; order Anura; family Bombinatoridae; genus Bombina; species Bombina bombina. Next base: position 1,059,006,235 of record NC_069499.1, read on the forward strand.
GCCTTGTCCTGAGGAAGGGTGTGACCCTTACCTCCAGTAATGTCAGCAATAATTTCCTTCAAACCAGGCCCGAATAAGGTCTGCCCCTTGAAAGGAATGTTGAGTAATTTAGACTTCGAAGTCACGTCAGCTGACCAGGATTTAAGCCATAGCGCGAATCCGGAATTCTTAGCCGTTAGTTTAGTCAAATGAACAATGGCATCAGAAACAAATGAGTTAGCTAGCTTAAGTGTTCTAAGCTTGTCAATAATTTCAGTCAATGGAGCTGTATGGATGGCCTCTTCCAGGGCCTCAAACCAGAATGCCGCCGCAGCCGTGACAGGCGCAATGCATGCAAGGGGCTGTAAAATAAAACCTTGTTGAATAAACATTTTCTTAAGGTAACCCTCCATTTTTTTATCCATTGGATCTGAAAAAGCACAACTGTCCTCAACCCGGGATAGTAGTAGGCTTTGCTAAAGTAGAAACTGCTCCCTCCACCTTAGGGACAGTCTGCCATAAGTCTCGTGTAGTGGCGTCTATTGGAAACATTTTTCTAAATATAGGAGGTGGGGAAAAAGGCACACCCGGTCTATCCCACTCCTTGCTAATAATTTCTGTAAGCCTTTTAGGTATAGGAAAAACATCAGTACACACCGGTACCGCATAGTATTTATCCAGCCTACACAATTTCTCTGGTACTGCAACTGTGTTACAGTCATTCAGAGCAGCCAATACCTCCCCAAGCAACACACGGAGTTTCTCAAGCTTAAATTTAAAATTAGAAATCTCTGAATCAGGATTCCCCGAATCAGAGATGTCACCCACAGACTGAAGCTCTCCGTCCTCATGATCTGCATATTGTGACGCAGTATCAGACATGGCCCTCACAGCATCTGCGCGCTCTGTATTTCTCCTAACCCCAGAGCAATCGCGCTTGCCTCTTAATTCAGGCAACCTGGATAATACCTCTGACAGGGTATTATTCATGATTGCAGCCATGTCCTGCAAGGTAATCGCTATGGGCGTCCCTGATGTAATTGGCGCCATATTAGCGTGCATCCCCTGAGCGGGAGACGAAGGGTCTGACACGTGGGGAGAGTTAGTCGGCATAACTTCCCCCTCGTCAGAATCTTCTGGTGATATTTCTTTTATATTTAAAGACTGATCTTTACTGTTTAAGGTGAAATCAATACTCCTATGGGGCTCCACCATGGCTTTCAAACATAATGAACAAGTAGTTTCCTCTATGTCAGACATGTTTAAACAGACTAGCAAGCTTGGAAAACACTTTAAACAAGTTTACAAGCAATATAAATAACGTTACTGCACCTTTAAGAAACACAAATTTTGTCAAAATTTGAAATAACAGTGAAAAAAGGCAGTTACACTAACGAAATTTTTACAGTGTATGTAACAAGTTAGCAGAGCATTGCACCCACTTGCAAATGGATGATTAACCCCTTAATACCCAAAAAATAATAAAAGACAAAAACGTTTTGTTTTTTTTCAAACAGTCACAACAACTGCCACAGCTCTACTATGGCTTTTTACCTCCCTCAAAAACGACTTTGAAGCCTTTTGAGCCCTCCAGAGATGTCCTGGATCATGCAGGAAGAAGCTGGATGTCTGTGTCTGTAATTTTTGCTGTGCAAAAAAACCGGCAAAATAGGCCCCTCCCACTCATATTACAACAGTGGAAAGCCTAAGGAAACTGTTTCTAGGCCAAATTCAAGCCAGCCATGTGGAAAAAAACTAGGCCCCAATAAGTTTTATCACCAAATACATATAAAAACGATTAAACATGCCAGCAAACGTTTTATATTACATTTTTATAAGAGTATGCATCTCTATTAATAAGCCTGATACCAGTCGCTATAACTGCATTTAAGGCTTTACTTACATTGGTTCGGTATCAGCAGCAATTTCTAGCAAATTCCATCCCTAGAAAAATATTAACTGCACATACCTTATTGCAGGAAAACCTGCACGCCATTCCCTCTCTGAAGTTACCTCACTCCTCAGAATATGTGAGAACAGCCATGGATCTTAGTTACTTCTGCTAAGATCATAGAAAACGCAGGCAGATTCTTCTTCTAAATACTGCCCGAGATAAACAGTACACTCCGGCACCATTTAAAAATAACAAACTTTTGATTGAAGAATAAACTAAGTATAAAACACCACACTCCTCTTACGACCTCCATCTTGGTTGAGGCTTGCAAGAGAATGACTGGATATGACAGTTAGGGGAGGAGCTATATAGCAGCTCTGCTGTGGGTGATCCTCTTGCAACTTCCTGTTGGGAAGGAGAATATCCCATAAGTAATGGATGATCTGTGGACTGGATACACTTAACAAGAGAAAAAGGCAGTAAACCAAACAAATTTTTTACAGTATATGTAATAAGTTAACAGAGCATTGCACCCACTTGCAAATGGATGATTAACCCCTTAATGCAAAAAACGGATAAAAAAAAAAAAAAAAAAAAACGACAGACGTTTTTTAACAGACACAACAAAACTGCCACAGCTGTGCTGTGGATTACCTTCCCTATAAACGACTTTGGAAGCCTTTTTAGCCCTTTAGAGATATCCTGTAGTATTCATGGGACTGCTGAGGGAAGCTGGATGATTCATTTTGTAATTTTAACTGCGCAAAAAAAGCGCTAAAATAGGCCCCTCCCACTCATATTAGAACAGTGGAAAGCCTAAGGAAACTGTTTCTAAGCAAAATTTAAGCCAGCCATGTGGAAAAAACTAGGCCCCAATAAGTTTTATCACCAAACATATATAAAAAACGATTAAACATGCCAGCAAACGTTTTAAATTACACTTTTATAAGAGTATGTATCTCTATTAATAAGCCTGATACCAGTCGCTATCACTGCATTTAAGGCTTTTACTTACATTACTCCGGTATCAGCAGCATTTTCTAGCAAATTCCATCCCTAGAAAAATATTAACTGCACATACCTTATTGCAGGAAAACCTGCACGCCATTCCCTCTCTGAAGTTACTTCACTCCTCAGAATATGTGAGAACAGCCATGGATCTTAGTTACTTCTGCTAAGATCATATTTTTTGAAAACGCAGGCAGATTCTTCTTCTAAATACTGCCTGAGATAAACAGTACACTCCGGTACCATTTAAAAACAAACTTTTGATTGAAGAAATAAACTAAGTATAAAACACCACACTCCTCTTACGACCTCCATCCATGATGAGAGTTGCAAGAGAATGACTGGGTATGGCAGTTAGGGGAGGAGCTATAAAGCAGCTCTGCTATGGGTGAACTCTTGCAACTTCCTGTTGGGAAGGAGAATATCCCATAAGTAATGGATGATCCGTGGACTGGATACACTTAACAAGAGAAATAATATCAAATTTATAGATCTCAGTAGCGATATTTTCGAGTACAGTACAGATTTAATATCTTACTAAAGTGTATTGACAGAGTTCTGCTATATCAATTGTAGATATTGCTGACAATATAATACTGCTTTTAATTATTAATATCCATAATTACAAGACGTTGGTATGTGAACAGCCAGATGTGAAGCAGCTTTGCAAAGCAAAAGAGCTAAACATTTCTGTATGTGTCCTGTTCTTTCTGCAGACATGCTGCATTTTCTGCAATGACATCTCAGATCACAGCATGTTCTTCTTTAGGGGGAGGTTCTTATATGTTAGCAAAGCAAATCCAGTAAAGTCTAATTAGCTTATTAAACAAATTTATTATCCATATCCATCACGTGACCTAAAACCCCAATTTTTTTCTTTCATTATACAAATAAAATATAAACTGTACAACTTTCTAATTTACTTCTATTATCAAATATTCATGTCTTGATATCCTTTGTTGAAAGCAGGCAGGTAGGCTTGCACATCAGCTCTATATATGGAGCAGTTTTGCAAGAATGCGTTTAGCAATCTTAAACATTGTACAAACACTGCTGCCATATAGTGCACAAATTATTCTTGCAAAACTAAGGAAAACTACAAAAACAGCAGCATAATGTACTGGTGTGAATTGACTCACAAAAACATGACATAGTAACTATCAAAAGGAATCTAAATTGGGAAACATATTGCCACAAAGTTTCAGAATTTGATAATGATGACGTGCACCTTATAAGAAAGCGGTTAAACTTAGATAAAATAAAAAGGTAATAGGCAAAAGAAAATATAAGTAAATGTATATTTGTATATTTAAACACATACCAATTATCAATATACCAACGGTATAGCTTACCATAAAGGCTATAATATACAAACGTATTCTTGTAGTTATATAAGCATAATACACGAATAAGAGTTCTTCTAGCTTAACTCCTCAAATATCCATACGAACAAAACTTGCATTTAAGAGTTGTGTTCTGTCCAATTCGCCTTTAAGGAAAATAGTGTTGTCTAAAATGGTTATGAGACTCTCCAGAATGTATGCTCTCGCTGAGTCATGAAAGAAAAATATGAGGTATTATGTCCCTTTAAGACAAGCAGTATTGAACATTTAGATGCATTCTATAAGCAATGTTTATGTCAATTATGTAAGAAGGATTACTAATGTAAAGAACACAAAAAAAAAAACCACAAAAAAAAAACATTCAATACCTTTTCTCAGGAAAATTCAGTGAATTAAACCATTAAAGGGACACTGAACCCAATTTTTTTCTTTTGTGATTCAGATTGAGCATGCTATTTTAAGCAACTTTCTAATTTACTCCTATTATCAAATTTTCTTCGTTCTCTTGGTATCTTTATTTGAAATGCAAGAATGTAAGTTTAGATGCCGGCCCATTTTTGGTGAACAACCTGGGTTGTTCTTGCTGATTGGTGGATAAATTCATCCACCAATGAACAAGTGCTTTCCAGGGTACTGAACCAAACAAATAGCTTAGATGCCTTTATCAAATAAATATAGAAAGAGAACGAAGAAAAATTGACAATAGGAGTAAATTAGCAAGATGCTTAAAATTGCATGCCCTATCTGAATCATTAAAGAAAAAAATTGTGTTCAGTGTCCCTTTAAGTGCAGTAAACATATACATTTCTTACCAGAATGAGGAGTTGGTAATGTATAACAGTATGTAAAACCTAAAAAATAGCAAATAAAACAAATTAATGGCCTGCAGAAATAGTTAAATAGCATAGCATTTGCTGTTATATAAATACTAGTTATATTTGAAATAAAATTATATGAATGGCGTTAAAGCCATGTGAAATAAACTAATATCTAATCTGATAACAGCGTTAATATGCTTGTGTCATTCAGTTTTATATGCCTTAAAATTATTTAGAGGTCAGTTGATATTTGAATATACTTCTCTTAAAAAGCTCATCAATTTGTTTATTTATAAATGGTGTATACAGTCCTCATGCTCCACAAGCTCTAAAGAAAACATCCAGGGTTCAGGTAAATTATATCATCAGAGGTCAGAAAAACAAAGGTAACTTGATGGCTAGTGATCTCAGACATTGCATCATCACTCCACATGCTAGATGGGCATAATCCACTAATATAAATCAACGCTCTGTATAAACACACCAATTACACATTAATGGTTTGATACTACAATATTGAAAAAGAACGACCAAGAACTACTTTAGAGTCAAGTCCCAAACAATTTTCTAGCAAACATTCAAAAGCAAGTAAATTACAAATTTTCAAACTGTCCCCGCTTTTCACATACATATACAGGTGGCCCTCGGTTTACAACGGTTCAATTTGCAGCGTTTCAGAATAACAACTTTTTTTTAGTCATGTGACTGCTTTTGAAAAGCATTGAGAAGCAGTGCATTGAGTATAATAGCCAGTAGGTGGAGCTGTCCGCTTGTGTTGCAGCAAAGATATGCAAGCCAAGCAAGCTGAAATTAATCAGTTTAACCAGACCTGAGCTATCGAGCAGCTTGCAAAGGAACAAGATCTTCCTGTCTATAAAGCGGTCCAGATTGGAAAGCATAGAAAGAACTGTTTGCAGAGAAATGCAAGTAAAGGCTGTGTTGTATGATTATTATATTAGGTTTATAATGCTGTTTAGCAAATGTTTTTGTTCATTTAACTTAGTTTAATTATATATTCTGTGTTGTGTGATTATTTTATTAGGTTTATAATGCTGTTTAGCATTTAAAGTCTTAATTTCAAAGCTTTAAAAATAATGTACTAGGTGTTACTTATGCTAATTTTGAGAGGGGCCTGGAACCTAACTCCCTCACTTCCCATTGACTTACATTATAAACTGGGTTTCAATTTACAACGGTTTCGATTTACAACCATTCCTTCTGGAACCTAACCTCAGCGTAAACTGAGGGCTACCTGTATACACACACACAGTCATTGGTTCACCCATGTGTTAAGTTAGAAACCAGAAGTGCATTGCTGCTCCTTCAACAAATAATATCAAGAGAATGAAGTAAATTTGATAATAGAAGTGGAAAGTTGTTTAAATTTGTAATGTTCTACCTAAATCATGAAAGAAAAATGTTGGGTTACATGTCCCTTTAAGGAATAATTTCCCATACAATTGATACTCTGCAGTAAAACAAGTTATTTGGAACACATTTTTATAGTAGTGTCCCTTTAAAGGGACAGTTTACTCAAAAATGTTCTTCCCTTTAATTTTGTTCCCAATGATCCACTTTACCTGCTGGAGTGTATTAAATTGTTTAAAATGTTTCCTTTACCTTTATATTGGCATTTGAAATAGTTGATTTAGCCTTTGGTATCCCAACCTATTCTGAAAGTTTATGTTCTTATGTCCAAGCTATAGATAAGCTGTGTAAACACAGCCAGCAGAAGGAATTACACTCCCAGTGGGGTATAGAAAAGATGAGGTAATAAAATGTTAATTTTCTATTGTTATCTCTAAGTATTGGTCATTGGTTTACGGACAGATATAAGATAATGAAGCAGGTATATGTACACAATGTGAAAGTAACGAGATCTGATTATACCTACAAGCTCAACCAATTTTATTAGGTTGTGGCTTCAAAACACAAATTCAGCTATTGAATATACACAAACCTTAAAAAGCCAATTCTCATACATTTTATACTCTGCAGTTAGTTAAAAAAAAAAAAGAAAAAACAAGTAATTGGAAACACATGAAGAGAAAAACAAATTTTAAAATATACTGTCCGTTTAAGGTCACTATAGTGGTAGTATTGTTACATATATTCGGCAAATTCTTACACATGCTCTGTAGGGTCTGGTGACTTAAAAAGTGTAAATATAAAAAATTGTGCACATTTTGTTAATGAAAGTAAATTGGAAAGTAGTTTAAAAATTGCATGCCCTATCTCAGCAGTTGCCAACCAGTGGCCGTGGACCACTGGTGGTCCGCGAGAAGATGTTGGTGGGTCCTTGACACCATCAAGCAGTAATTAATCTCCTCTGGTGTCACACCAGTTGCGCTGCAACTCCCTAAAGTGCCTGGCTAGACATCAGTGAAAACCGACGGAGGAGTTAAATTACAATCTCCCTACGCACGTTGCGTAGTACTGCACAACTTGCGTAGCTAGATTGTATTTTTAACTCCTCCCACCCGGCACACTGCTCAGAGGAAGATGCTTCCATTCTAAAACCAGCAGAGGTCGGTATAGTTTTGGCTTGAAATAATGGAATTAAAGTAAATAAAAGAGAAAATCTAAAAAAAAAAAAAAATTCTTATATTTCATTTATTTTCTTCCATTTACCTGTCTCTATGTAGTAGTTTTCCTAATTCCTTCAGATGGACTTACATCACTGTGTCTTCCTCCCCTTCATCTTTTTTTATTATTAAATATTAATTTATTTTCACTCTAATAATTTTCCCACGCACAAAGCCATTCCACCTAAATTCCAGTAATTGCCATCCAGCTGATCAGCCATATCCCACCAGTATTATAGCAATTGCCAGTAACAGTCGTGGTTAGCCAACATCCATATTGACATCTTTCTGATATAAAATAAATTTATGACTCCAATGTCTGTCCATGAATCATAAGTAGTTTTGAATAATTCATAACTGGGGAGGTAACTCCTTTTAAACATAGTTGTTTTTTCCCCCCCACTTTCTGCCTCTCTGTTTCCAGCTAAAAAGTTGGCACTCACCCTTTATCCGTCATTTGGACGTATTCTCTCAGATCTGTCATTCAGTTAACTCCAAAAAATAATTCTTAAAAATGTGTAAAAATATACATTATGTAAACTTAGCTATGGTTATACTAGTTATGTACAGTGTGTATATATATATATATATACACACACACACACACATTAGAGAGGTTTGTGCCTTTTTTAAATAAAATAAAAAAAAATCATGTTAATGGTCCACAGGATTCAAAATCAAGAGTTCAGTGGTGCCCGAGGTCCGAAAGGTTGGGGGACCCCTGCTCTATTTCAATAATGAAAGTTTAATTTTGACTTTGAGTGTCCCGTTAATTAAAACCACCAGTTCTTCTCCAGGACATGCTCATTACAAATGACTGAGTCTGCAAGCAAGGTAGACCTGCTAAGATTATCTATTTTAGGTATTAAAATGCTTATTATGACTGGGGGTTTGAAAGAGCACAACCAGCAATTTTAGATACAAAATCTCTCTCCCCCTCCTACCCACCACTTGAAGGTAAAATTAGTGCTATCATAGCTTTTCTACAGAGCCAGCCCACAATAAAAACTTTTGACCATCTGTCTCTGGCAGGAGTAGTGGGGGGCCTGGGACCTTAATCCTGGACACTAGGAACTAATTTTAAAGGTGCCAGTTGGTTTTTCGAGTACTGATATATATTATATTCATAAAACACTGACAATCTGGTTCCCACATTTTGGTGAAATGTGTCAAGCTCTGATCTTACTAGCACAAAAGTAGAAACGTGCAGCATCCTGAATATATTTAAAAAAAAACTAATTGTAAAATGAAAACTAGAACTGCTCATATTAAAACAAAATGATTAAGCATTTTGTCTTTACACAAGCAAGATTTCAAAATACAAAGTATTAAAATAAGTTATACAATGTACTGTATAGCTATTTATTAAAGGGACACTGAATCCAAATTTTTCCTTTTGTGATTCATATAGGGCATGCAATTTTAAGCAACTTTCTAATTTACTCCTATTATCAATTTTTCTTCGCTCTCTTGCTTTCTTTATTTGAAAAAGGCATCTAAGCTAAGGAGCCAGCCAATTTGTGGTTCAGAACCATGGACAGCACTTGTTTATTGGTGCTGTCCAATCAGCAAGGACAACCCAGGTTCACCAAAAATGGGCCGGCATCTAAACTTAAATTCTTCCTTTTCAAATAAAGATACCAAGAGAATGAAGAAAATTTCATAATAGGAGTCAATTAGAAAGTTGCTTAAAATTGCATGCTCTATCTGAATCATGAAAGAAAACATTTGGGTACAGTGTCCCTTTAACCCCTTAATGACCACAGCACTTTTCCATTTTCTGTCCGTTTGGGACCAAGGCTATTTTTACATTTTTGCGGTGTTTGTGTTTAGCTGTAATTTTCCTCTTACTCATTTACTATACCCACACATATTATATACCGTTTTTCTCGCCATTAAATGGACTTTCTAAAGATACCATTATTTTCATCATATCTTAGAATTTACTATAAAAAAAATTATAAAAATATGAGGAAAAAATTGAAAAAAAAACACTTTTTCTAACTATGACCCCCAAAATCTGTTACACATCTACAACCACCAAAAAACACCCGTGCTAAATAGTTTCTAAATTTTGTCCTGAGTTTAGAAATACCCAATGTTTACATGTTCTTTGCTTTTTTTGTAAGTTATAGGGCCATAAATACAAGTAGCACTTTGCTATTTCCAAACCATTATTTTTCAAAATTAGCGCTAGTTACATTAGAACACTAATATCTTTCAGGAATCTCTGAATATCCATTGACATGTATATAATTTTTTTTTAGTAGACATTCCAAAGTATTCATCTAGGCCCATTTGGTATATTTCATGCCACCATTTCACCGCCAAATGCGATTAAATACAAAAAATCGTTCACTTTTTTACTAATTTTTTCACAAACTTTTGGTTTCTCACTGAAATTATTTACAAACAGCTTGTGCAATTATGGCTTAAATGGTTGTAAATTCTTCTCTGTGATCCCCTTTGTTCAGAAATAGCAGACATATATGGCTTTGACGTTGCTTTTTAGTAATTAGAAGGCTGCTAAATGCCACTGCGCACTACACATGTATTATGCCCAGCAGTGAAGGGGTTAATTAGGTAGCTTGTAGGGAGCTTGCAGGGTTAATTTTAGCTGTAGTGTAGTAGACAACCCCAAGTATTGATCTAGGCCAATTTTGGTATATTTCATGCCACCATTTCACCGCCAAATGCGATCAAATTAAAAAAAAAACTTTAAATTTTTCACAATTTTAGGTTTCTCACTGAAATCATTTACAAACAGCTTGTGCAATTATGGCACAAATGGCTGTAAATGCTTCTCTGGGATCCCCTTTGTTCAGAAATAGCAGACATATATGGCTTTGGCGTTGCTTTTTGGTAATTAGAAGGCCGCCAAATGCCGCTGCATTTCACACGTGTATTATGGCTAGCAGTGAAGGGGTTAATTATGTAGCTTGTAGGGAGCTTGCAGGGTTAATTTTAGCTTTAGTGTAGAGCTCAGCCTCCCACCTGAAACATGAGACCCTCTGATACCTCCTAAACAGCTCTCTTCCCTCCCCCACCCCACAATTGTCCCCGCCATCTTAAGTACTGGCAGAAACTCTGCCAGTACTAAAATAAAAGCTATATTTGGGCTTTTTTTGTGTGTTTTTTAGCATATTTACATATGCTGCTGTGTAGGATCTCCCCTTAGCCCCCAGCCTCACTGGTCCCCCACCAAACAGCTCTCTAACCCTCCCCCTCTGCCTTAATGGGCGCCATCTTGGGTACTGGCAGCTGACTGCCAGTACCCAGTTTAGTAAAAAAAAAAATGTGCCTTTTTTTAAAAAAAAAATGCCCTTTTCTGTAGTGTAGCTTCCCCCCCCCCCCCAAGATCAACCCCCCACCCCTTCCAGATCCCTTAGCTGTTTATTTACAGCTTTCAAAACTTTTTATTTTTTTACTTTTGACAGTTTATTTTTCTGTAGTGTAGCGGTTCCCTCCCGCTCCCACCCCGTGCACGCGCCCGCCCGCCGCCCCCCCCGTGCACGAGCGCGCTCCCGCCCCCTCCGCACATCGATGGCTGCCCACCCGCCTCCCAGACTTGCTCCCACCCACCAACGATACCGGCCACCGATGTCCGGTGCAGAGGGGGCCACAGAGTTTAAGTTAAGCAAAAAAAAAAAAAAACAAGTTATATTTAGCTATAAAATGTATATAAATGTCAGATGAAAACAAATCCATGGCTCCCCCTTACAACAACAGAACAGAGTTTGATATACCGTTATAACAACAAAATGTCTTGTGCTGACTGCAGTAGAATTAAAGGGACAGTAAAGTCAAAACTAAACTTTCATGATTTAGATAGAGCATGCAATTTTAAAAAACTTTCCAATTTACTTATATCATCAAAATTTGCTTTGTTCCCTTGGTGGTATTTTTGAAAAGCTTAACCTAGGTAGGCTCAAAATGATTTCTAAACCGCCTCTTAGCTCAGAACATTTTGAAAGTTTTTCACAGTTAGACAGTGTTAGTTTGCGTGTGTGATATAGATAACATTGTGCTCTCTCCTGTGGAGTTATTTAGGAGTCGTCACTGATTGACTACACGGCATGTCTGTCAAAAGCACTTAGATAAGGAGGCTGTCTGCAGAGGCTTAGATACAAGGTAATCACAGAGGTAAAACATTAATATAACTGTGTTGGTTATGCAAAACAAGGGAATGGGTAATAAAGGGATTATCTATCTTTTTAAATAAGAAAAGATTTGTTGTAGACTGTCCCTTTAAGGCTGGGTTTGGCAAGCGCTCCAAGCGAACTGGGACTCGCTTGGAGCGTTTTCTGAATACTTGTGAGTGAGACGCTGGGCGTTCTATGAGTGCTCAGATGACGCAAGTCCCAGCGTGCTGGAAAAGCTGGGACTTTTCAGAGCAAGCTCAGACGCTTGACAACATGGCAACCTCCACACACGTGTTGCTCGTGGAGGCTGCCGTGTATGTATGTATTATATAATATATATATATATATATATATATATATATATATATATATATATATATATATATATATACACACACACACACACACACACATATACATACATACACACACATATCACTTTATCACCTATAGCTTAACCTGCCCATTCATTTACATTAAATAACTTATGCTGCACTTGCCCTGGCCCGATATCTTTATTAGCCACATAAATCCTCCCCTCTTTCAAAGATACACAATTTCTACCATTGCACAAACATTTTACAGGTATTTGAGTGATGGGAGCTGCAGCCCTTATATATTTATTCATTATTAGCTGAATGGGCAGGATAAGCTACAGGGGCTGAGAGCAGCTGAATAGGGGGGGGGCGGTGTTCTGATTTTTGCCAAAAGGCAGGGGAAACCAGAAGCACAGGGGAAACCATTCTCGGCATAACACCGGCAATTACGAGTGGGGAATAGTGAGTGCACCGGACACAGACTGCAATATATACACACATGCTCAACCCGCTGCAGCCCATTGGCCATTTATTAGCCCTATTTAGTAATAAATAGGGCTAATAAATAGCCAATGGGCAGCAGTGGGTTGAGCATGTGTGTAGCTTGTTTATCTGTGACGTGTGCAAGGAGGGGGGCTGTGAGTGATGGTGTTGTAAATGTAATAATACTACAAGGGAGCTTATAATAAACATTCGAATGCGCAAAGTCCATTATTGTGCACCAGATCCCTTTGCGCATGCAAACGTTTTTCTAAGCTCCCTTGCTTGTGACGTCACCTAGCACCACGTCATCGCTGGAGTAGAAGTGCCTCCGCTAGCTCCTGAGCGCTTGCCAAACGCGGCTTTACAGTGTCCAATGAATTGACACAATCTGAATGGAAGACAGATTATGTCACTTTCAGATTCTGAAAGATAATTGGTTAGTTGACAGTGTTGATAATTGGGGGGGGGGGTATTACTGCAGCACACAATACCTGACAATCCTTACTATTCCACCTACCAATGCTCCACTATTTATTAGATCAAGTTTATTAACAAGTCTAAAAGGCTACAAGCTAAAATGTAGAACACAATAGTGTGTGTTGATATGTATACATACACAATATTTATGCGTCTGTACGCAACACCTTGTTTTAAAGCAAGACCTAATGCATACTAGTGCTACAAACTGCAAGCTAGACTTTACTTTAACATAAAAGGCATAATAAAATGGAGTAAACCAGTCATTTTCAATATTCCATGAAACATATGCAAGAAAACGACTGTTCAACGTCATAAATAGAAAAAAATCTTTACTTGCAGTTAGTTATTCACTATTAAACTAGTATATCTTGCTTGAATAATTCTATAATAAAATGTTTTATTTAATATATATATATATATATATATATATATATATATATATATATATATATATATATATATATATCTCTTTCTCGGCTACTAATAGTTGTCTACTTGGTATTCTGGAAGAATATAGTACATTATTTGGTAACATTCAGTATAAAACGAGCCTGTTCTCGTAGAACTCTCGTTGCTAATTAGTGAATTCAGAAGATTCCGTCACGCAACCACCATACATTTCCACAGAGAGAACGCGTGTTGTAAACTGTCACTGCCTTCTCACCGCTCCACTAGGTAAGTAAAACACTCTGTCATACATAGCAGTAACGTAAAACACGCAAGCAGGCCGCAACTGGAGAGGGTGGAAGCCACCTCACAGCATTAGCCCTCAGCATCACCCTAACAAAACATCATATATTACCTGTCTTGCAAGAGATAACAGCGGAGAATAGCCTTGTCACTGAGTCTCCCAGGTCACTTACACTACCTGCCCCCAACCACACATTCAAACTCTAGCAAAATGGCGCGCTAGGCCCAATACGCATGCTCAATGATGCCCATAGAACCTAGTCGCGCGTGCGCGTCCAATATTTGTGAAGAGACTTAATACGCAAGCGCATGTGAACTTCACAGACTACAAACAGGAGCGTCCGAAAATATCACGTACGCATGCGCATTGTCTAGCGTAAAGTTGAAAATAGAGATGGGAAGTTCGGTTCATTAATTGAAAAATGGTTGAGACTAGATTCTATCCCTCTAAAGGACATTGTCCTTTCTGAGAATGGGATTTAGCTCACTCAGTGTGAAAAAGCTAAATCCCATACTGCTAAAGGACATTTTGCCCCCTAGTGGTCATGTCCTGTATAGGGATGGGAATTAGCCCGCTCACAGTGACAAAGATAGATCCCATACTATTTTTGCCCCCTAGTGGTCATGTCCTGTATAGGGATGGGAATTAGCCTGTTCAAGTTGACAGAGCTAGATCACATACTGCTAAAGGACATCTTGCCCCCTAGTGGTCAGGTCCTGTATAGGGATGGAAATTAGCCCCCTCACAGTGACAAAGATAGATCCCATACTGCTAAAGGATATGTTTGCCCCCTAGTGGTCATGTCCTGTATAGGGATGGGAATTAGCCTGTTCACAGTGAAAAAGATAGATCCCATACAGTTAAAGGATATTTATGCCACTAGTGGTCATGTCCTGTATAGGGATGGGAATTAGCCTGTTCAAGGTGACAGAGCTAGATCACATACTGCTAAAGGACATCTTGCCCCCTAGTGGTCATGTCCTGTATAGGGATGGAAATTAGCCTGTTCAAAGTAACAGAGCTAGATTACATACTGCTAAAGGACATTGGCCCCCTAGTGGTCATGTCCTGTATAGGGATAGGGATAGAGCTAAATCACATACTGCAAAACAATTTTGCCCATATACAGCTTGCTTATACAGCTGTTTATTGTCCCATCTCTTATAGTAACTGTGTTATAAGATAGGTATTTCAGTGGCATTTTAGTACAGAATGATAACTTTTTATTATACTAATACAGGTAGCCCTCAATTTACGACAGGGTTAGGTTCCAGAAGGAATGGTTGTAAATTGAAACCGTTGTAAATTGAAACCCAGTTTATAATGTAAGTCAATGGGAAGTGATGCAGATAGGTTCCATGCCCCTCTCAAAATTGACATAAGTAACACCTAATACATTATTTTTAAAGCTTTGAAATGAAGACTTTAAATGCTAAACAGCATTATAAACCTAATAAAATAATCATACAACACAGAATATATAATTAAACTAAGTTAAATGAACAAAAACATTTGTAAACAGCATTATAAACCTAATTAAATAATCGCACAAAATAGACTTCACTTGCATTTTTCTGCAAACAGTGCTTTCTATGTATTCCAATCTGGACTAATTTATAGACAGGAAGATATTGTTCCTTTGAAATCTGCTCTATAGCTCAGGTCTGGTTAAACTGATTAATTTCAGCTTGCTTGGCTTTGCTGCAACACACGCGGACAGCGCCACCTACTGGCTATTTTAATAAATGTTGAACAACTGGAATCCTCGCACTCAAAAGGGGTAGGTAGGTTAGGGTGAATACAAATAAAGTACCGTCAGTCCAAAGGCTTAAAAGTAGAAAGCTCCTTTATTTTGAAATACACTAAAAAGGCATACACGCCAGCAAGGTTACAAGGTCAAACGCGTTTCATAGTTCTAACTTCTTCAGTGACCTATACCAACACCTGAAAACTCATCCTTAATAAAGGTTTTAACCACTCCCCCATTACAGGTGCAAAACATTGGTTCAGGTGTATCACAGAAAAAAGGAGGGCAATCACATTTAACATATGTATAGTGTAATTTCTAACAGATAAGCAAATTTACATAGTTACAGAGAGTTAAGTAAGATATAATTTCATTTTAAAATATTAACATTTATTTTCTGTAGAATTTAATTTAGATGTTACATTTTAAATTTTAAAGAGACTTAAAAATTGTGGATAAATCAGGTTTGGTTATTAATTAGGAACTTGTTGTGAGAAATAAAGTTAAGTCTCTTTAAAATTTAAAATGTAACATCTAAATTAAATTCTACAGAAAATAAATGTTAATATTTTAAAATGAAATTATATCTTACTTAACTCTCTGTAACTATGTAAATTTGCTTATCTGTTAGAAATTACACTATACATATGTTAAATGTGATTGCCCTCCTTTTTTCTGTGATACACCTGAACCAATGTTTTGCACCTGTAATGGGGGAGTGGTTAAAACCTTTATTAAGGATGAGTTTTCAGGTGTTGGTATAGGTCACTGAAGAAGTTAGAACTATGAAACGCGTTTGACCTTGTAACCTTGCTGGCGTGTATGCCTTTTTAGTGTATTTCAAAATAAAGGAGCTTTCTACTTTTAAGCCTTTGGACTGACGGTACTTTATTTGTATTCACCCTAACCTACCTACCCCTTTTGAGTGCGAGGATTCCAGTTGTTCAACTATTCTTACCTTTGAGGGAAAAAGGTGAAGTTCCCTGCACATATCCTATCTGCACCAGTCAGACCGGAACGTTTGTTTTGATCATAGCTCCCGTGGGGAGCGCTGAGGAGGTGAGACAGAGCGGTGCTGCAGAGGCAGTGAAGACACAGCACAGCGCGGCACAGAGAGAGGTGAATGAAACTGCCCAACACACTGAGCGCTTGCTTACGGATTCTGGCACTATTTTAATAAATGCACTGCTTCTCAATGCTTTTCAATAGCAGTCACATGACTGGAAAAAAGGTTGTTATTCTGAAACAGTGTAAATTGAACCGTTGTAAAACGAGGGCCATCTGTATGCCCTATTAAACTTCAAACCTTAAAAGATTCCTCCAGAAAGGAGTGAAGCAGGGCAGATAGTAAGCAAATCAGGGCATGGTCAGGTGGTCCTCAGCAAAACAGTACATTTATAAGGGCTGGGAGAGCTGCAGCAGGGACTGCAGGTTATTTTGCCCCCTCATCAATATGACGCATAGGGATTATAAGTGGTGAATTCTCTGTAATGACCATAGAAGCCGCTAACATTTACACATTAAATAGAAGACAAGTGGATGAGACAACCCTGGAGTTCTTCAGGTTTTAAAGGGACATGAAACCCAATTTTAAACAACTTTCTAATTTACTTCTATTATCTAATTTGCTTCATTCTCTTGATATCACTTGCTGAAAGGCATATCTAGATTGGTTGCTGCACATAAAGGCCTTGTGTGATTGGCTTACACATGTGCATTGCTATTTCTTCAACAAAGTATATCTAAAGAATTGAGCAAATTAGATAATAGAAGTAAATTGGAAAGTTGTTTAAAATTGCATGCCTTATCTGAATCATGAAAGTTTAATATTGACTAGACTGTCCCTTTAACCCCTTAATGACAACTGACGTACCAGGTACGTCATGCATTAACTAACAGTTAATGACAATAGACGTACCTGGTACGTCAGTTGTCTAAGAGAGTGCTGGAAGCGATCGCAATCGCTTCCAGCAGCTCTCAGGGTATTGCAGTGATGCCTCCATATGGAGGCATCCTGCAATACCTTTTCAGAAGACTCCGATGCAGAGAGAGCCACTCTGTGGCCCTCTCTGCACCGGTAGCGATGGTGCCGGTTCGTTGGTGGGTGGGAGCATATCAGGGAGGCGGGTGGGCGGCCCATCGCTACCCGGCATCCGGTTCCTGTAAGTGCTATGTGCACGCCGGGTGCCGGGAGCGTGCGGGGGCGCGCGTGTGCGCGCCCGATTACATGGCCACTGACACCAATGAGAAAGGAAGAGGGATGAAAAATAAATAAATATATAAGGATCTGGGAGGGGGAGGGGGTTGGGGTATTGTGGGGGGCTGCTACACTACAGAAAACATTAAAAATGGCCAAAAAAGTGAAAAAAAACCACTTGTTTTTGGGGCAAATTGGGTACTGGCAGACAGCTGCCAGTACCCAAGATGGCGGCAATTAGGTAGGGTAGAGGGTTAGAGAGCTGGGGGGGGGGATCATGGAGGTTGGGGCTAAGGCAGGGGTCCATCACAGCTAAAACATTTTAATTTTTTTTATTAAAAAAAAGAAAAACTCCTTTTATTTAGTACTGGCAGACTTTCTGCCAGTACTTAAGATGGCGGGGACAATTGTGGGGTGGGGGAGGGAAGAGAACTGTTTGGGAGGGATCAGGGGGTGGGATGTGTCAGGTGGGAGGCTGATCTCTACCCTAAAGCTAAAATTAACCCTGCAAGCTCCCTACAACCTACCTAATTAACCCCTTCACTGCTGGGCATAATTTACGTGTGGTGCGCAGCAGCATTTAGTGGCCTTCTAATTACCAAAAAGCAATGCCAAAGCCATATAAGTCTGCTATTTCTGAACAAAGGGGATCCCAAAGAAGCATTTACAACCATTTGTGCCTTAATTGCACAAGCTGTTTGTAAATAATTTCAGTGGGAAACCTAAAGTTTGTGACAAAATTTGTGAAAAAGTGAACTTTTTTTTTTATTTGATGACATTTGGCGGTGAAATGGTGGCATGAAATATACCAAAATGGGCCTAGATCAATACTTTGGGTTGTCTTCTAAAAAAAAATATATATATGTCAAGGGATATTCAGGTATTCCTGACAGATATCAGGGTTCCAATGTAACTAGCGCTAATTTTGAAAAAAAGTTGTTTGGAAATAGCAAAGTGCTACTTGTATTTATGGCCCTATAACTTGCAAAAAAAGTAAAGAACATGTAAACATTGGGTATTTCTAAACTCAGGACAAAATTTAGAAACTATTTAGCATAGGTGTTTTTTGGTGATTGTAGATGTGTAACAGATTTTGGGGGTCAAAGTTAGAAAAAGTGTGTTTTTTTCAATTTTTTCCTCATATTTTATATTTTTTTTATAGGAAATTATAAGATATGATGAAAATAATGGTATCCTTAGAAAGTCCATTTAATGGCGAGAAAAACGGTATATAATATGTGTGGGTACAGTAAATGAGTAAGAGGGAAATTACAGCTAAACACAAACACCACAGAAATGTAAAAATAGCCATTGTCATTAAGGGTAAGAAAATTGAAAAATGGTCCGGTCATTAAGGGGTTAAGGGCTCCATTTATTAAGTAGTGTGATAACCGCTGCTTTTTACAATCTCCGTCACCTCTGAGTTGACAGAGAGAAATCACCCTGAGCACGCTTGCTTGGGGTGATTGACAGGCCCTTCCCTGCGGGAAGGGGGTGGCAGTACACACTCAGTAAATTTTGGTACATACAAATAGAGGACATACAGATTCAAGTTTAGAACCCTGTCCACACGGCCAATAGTACACCTGGCCCTTTGTCTAAACGATCATTTCTAAGCTAAACCACATTATTCTTTGTATGTATTTAGAAGCTATTAGTGTTTCAATGACATATGCTGTGTGCACCCCATGCACCCCATGCACCAGCAATCAGACACCACCCTGCTCAGAGAGACTGTGGCATCTTGTATGAAATAAATGGGGGCAATATTCAACAGGGCTCTGTCTTTAAAAAGGTGCCATGTTTAAATCTTTGTGTATAAGGCATAAACAGCATATGTGCATATGCTGTTGATATATTGTAAAAAAGTGTCTGTTAAAACCAAAATGCATCACTGTAATGTGTCTAATTGTATGCTAGCAGGTAATGGAGTTGTGCCTTGCACGGTTTCACTAGTTTTTATTCTACCCTTGTATTGATAAGACCAGTAATGCATCACTGTAATGTGTCTAATTGTATGCTAGCAGGTAATGGAGTTGTGCCTTGCATGGTTTCACTATTTGTTTTATGCTACACTTGTATTGATAAGACCAGTAATGCATCACTGTAATGTGTCTAATTGTATGCTAGCAGGTAATGGAGTTGTGCCTTGCCTGGTTTCACTAGTTTTTATTCTACCTTTGTATTGATAAGACCAGTAATGCATCACTGTAATGTGTCTAATTGTATGCTAGTAGGTAATGGAGTTGCGCCTTGCATGGTTTCACTAGTTTTTTATTCTATACTTGTATTGATAAGACCAGTATATCATATAACTCGTGTTTAGAATGTTCTCTTCGCCAAGTTAAAATCCCTTCTACATGTTTATTGAGATTATGTTCCTAGCACTTAAAGGGATAAAAAAAATTTTTTTTTTTTTTCTTTCACGATTTGGATAGAGAATCCAATTATAAAGAAATTTCCAATTTACATCTACTGTGATATTTGCTTAATTGTCTTGGTATCATTTCTTGAAGGAGCAGCAATGCTCTACTGGGAACTGGGTGAGCCAATAACAAGAGGCATATTAGTGCAGCCACCAATCACCAGCTAGCTGACAGAAGTGAATTGCTGCTCCTGTGACTACCTAGGTTTGCTATTCACCAAATGATACCAAGAGAATGAAGCAAATTAGTTAATAGACGTAAATAGGAAAATTGTTTAAAACTGCATGTTCTGTCTGACTTGTCAGTTTACTCTGTCAGTAATATCAGCCCCATTTGAATCATCAGACTATAGCAGCAGTAAGGCAGCTTTTCCCAATAAAGGCCACAAACCAAACAATACTGTAACTTTATTTTTACATTTCTCTACATATAAACATGTGATTGGTTTGTCCATTTATAGTTTGATAGCTAAGTTTGCTTGTGTATAGTGAGTCTATAGTATGCTTGTGTATAGAGTCTATAGTATGCTTGTGTACAGTGAGTCTATAGTATGCTTGTGTAGAGTTAGTCTATAGTATACTTGTGTACAGTGAGTCTATAGTATGCTTGTGTATAGTGAGTCTATAGTATGCTTGTGTATATAGTCTATAGTATGCTTGTGTAGAGTTAGTCTATAGTATGCTTGTGTACAGTGAGTCTATAGTATGCTTGTGTACAGTGAGTCTATAGTATGCTTGTGTACAGTGCGTCTATAGTATGCTTGTGTACAGTGAGTCTATAGTATGCTTATGTACAGTGCGTCTATAGTATGCTTGTGTACAGTGAGTCTATAGTATGCTTGTGTATAGAGTCTATAGTATGCTTGTGTACAGTGAGTCTATAGTATGCTTGTGTACAGTGAGTCTATAGTATGCTTATGTACAGTGCGTCTATAGTATGCTTGTGTACAGTGAGTCTATAGTATGCTTGTGTATAGAGTCTATAGTATGCTTGTGTACAGTGAGTCTATAGTATGCTATGCGAGTTAATTCCCTTGGTTATGGTTTTTGCATTTGTTTTTACTTTTACAGGCTGAGCATATTCAGGACCCGTGACCGCTGGTTGTTATACCTAGCTGTTCCGCAGCACCAAGGCTGTTGCAGCACTATTAAGGACACCCTTTTAGGATATTATCTCAGGAAATTCTAAAGGACAATATTCAGGATCCTTTCACTTATATGTTCTAAGAACAGACTGTCAGTGGGATTATTAAAAACACTCATCAGAGACGCTTTTTGTACACTATTTTTGCATTTTTCAATGAATCATTTTTTGCCCCAAGGGGGGCGTTTATTCACTTGGGTACCCGCTTGACTGTATTATTGTACATTGTATATATGCCAGTGTCTGTTGTTTATTTGTAACTCACTATATCTGGCACATAATTTGCACCTTAAGGTGGCACACACTTAACACAAGTCCTAATTTATCTGCTTATGCTTAGCCAGATTTAGTAAACTGTATAAATATTTCTGGTTTTTTATATCTGCTACAATTAAATAATATCTGTTTTTATATCTGCTACCAATATTTATTTGTTAGATAGGCCACTATCTATTTGTTAGATAGGTCACCATTTTTTGTATCTTTCGTCTTTAAGTGGCCCACTGCAACATTATCTGTTGCATGTTTCTTTTATAGCCCTGATAGATTACTTTAGCCTTTTGCCCTCCTACTCTGTCACTTTTTCCCACGTAATTAGCTGGGTCCTTTGTTAGGAGGTCCCTTTATAGTGAGCTTGTTTCTTTTCCGGGCGTAGTCAATTACCCCTGTCGTTTTTTTTACAGTGAGTCTATAGTAGTGCTTGTGTACAGTGAGTCTATAGTAGTGCTTGTGTACAGTGCGTCTATAGTATGCTTGTGCATGGTGCGTCTATAGTATGCTTGTGTATAGAGAGTCTATAGTTTGCTTGTGTACAGTGCGTCTATAGTATGCTTGTGTACAGTGCGTCTATAAGATGCTTGTGTACAGTGCGTCTATAGTATGCTTGTGTACAGTGCGTCTATAGTATGCTTGTGTACAGTGCGTCTATAGTATGCTTGTGTACAGTGCGTCTATAGTAATGCTTGTGTATAGAGTCTATAGTATGCTAGTGTATAGTGCGTCTACAGTAGTGCTAGTGTATAGTGAGTCTATAGTAGTGCTTGTGTACAGTGAGTCTATAGTATGCTTGTGCATAGTGAGTCTATAGTAGATCTATAGTAGTGCTTGTGTATAGAGTCTATAGTATGCTTGTGTATAGTGCGTCTATAGTATGCTTGTGTATAGTGCGTCTATAGTAGTGCTTGTGTATAAAGTCTATAGTATGCTTGTGTATAGTGTGTCTATAGTATGCTTGTGTATAGTGCGTCTATAGTAGTGCTTGTGTATAAAGTCTATAGTATGCTTGTGTATAGTGTGTCTATAGTAGTGCTTGTGTATAGTGCGTCTATAGTAGTGCTTGTGTATAGTGCATCTATAGTAGTGCTTTTGTATAGAGTCTATAGTATGCTTGTGTATAGTGCGTCTATAGTAGTGCTTGTGTATAGAGTCTATAGTATGCTTGTGTATAGTGTGTCTATAGTAGTGCTTGTTTATAGTGCGTTTATAGTATGCTTGTGTATAGAGTCTATAGTAGTGCTTGTGTATAGTGAGACTATAGTAGTGCTTGTGTATAGAGTCCATAGTATGCTTGTGTATAGTAGTGCTTGTGTATAGAGTCTATAGTATGCTTGTGTATAGTGAGTCTATAGTAGATCTATAGTAGTGCTTGTGTATAGAGTCTATAGTAGAGCTTGTGTATAGTCTATAGTATGCTTGTGTATAGTGCGTCTATAGTAGTGCTTGTGTATAGAGTCTATAGTATGCTTGTGTATAGTGCGTCTATAGTAGTGCTTGTGTATAAAGTCTATAGTATGCTTGTGTATAGTGTGTCTATAGTAGTGCTTGTGTATAGTGCGTCTATAGTAGTGCTTGTGTATAGTGTGTCTATAGTAGTGCTTGTGTATAGAGTCTATAGTATGCTTGTGTATAGTGCGTCTATAGTAGTGCTTGTGTATAGAGTCTATAGTATGCTTGTGCAGTGTGTCTATAGTAGTGCTTGTTTATAGTAGTGCTTGTGTATAGAGTCCATAATATGCTTGTGTATAGTGCGTCTATAGTAGTGCTTGTGTATAGTCTATAGTATGCTTGTGTATAGTGTGTCTATAGTAGTGCTTGTTTATAGTGTGTTTATAGTAGTGCTTGTGTAGAGTCCATAGTATGCTTGTGTATAGAGTCTATAGTAGTGCTTGTGTAGTGAGACTATAGTAGTGCTTGTGTATAGTGAAACTATAGTAGTGCTTGTGTATAGAGTCCATAGTATGCTTGTGTATAGAGTGTATAGTAGTGCTTGTGTATAGAGAGTCTATAGTATGCTTGTGTATAGTGAGTCTATAGTAGATCTATAGTAGTGCTTGTGTATAGAGTCTATAGTATGCTTGTGTATAGTGAGTCTATAGTAGATCTATAGTAGTGCTTGTGTATAGAGTCTATAGTATGCTTGTGTATAGTGCGTCTATAGTAGTGCTTGTGTATAGTCTATAGTATGCTTGTGTATAGTGCGTCTATAGTAGTGCTTGTGTATAGAGTCTATAGTATGCTTGTGTATAGTGCGTCTATAGTAGTGCTTGTGTATAAAGTCTATAGTATGCTTGTGTATAGTGTGTCTATAGTAGTGCTTGTGTATAGTGCGTCTATAGTAGTGCTTGTGTATAGTGCGTCTATAGTAGTGCTTGTGTATAGAGTCTATAGTATGCTTGTGTATAGTGTGTCTATAGTAGTGCTTGTTTATAGTAGTGCTTGTGTATAGAGTCCATAGTATGCTTGTGTATAGAGTCTATAGTAGTGCTTGTGTATAGTGAGACTATAGTAGTGCTTGTGTATAGTGAGACTATAGTAGTGCTTGTGTATAGAGTGTATAGTAGTGCTTGTGTATAGAGTCTATAGTATGCTTGTGTATAGTGAGTCTATAGTATGCTTGTGTATAGTGAGTCTATAGTATGCTTGTGTATAGTGAGTCTATAGTATGCTTGTGTATAGTGAGTTTATAGTGATGCCGATGACAGTTTTGTAGGAACAGAGAAATATTTATTTTGTACAGAATAAACATTTATAAGAATTTCTACATCTTTGTTTATAGTCGATATTCTCCTTAATGTGTTATGGATCTAAGGGGGATTGTGATTGTTCAGGACAAAACTAAATATCCTCACAATGCATAATATGGAATCAAAGTATGAAAACACGTATTAAAGGGACATTCCAGTCAAAATTGAAATGCACTCAGATGAATGACATCCTTGAATAGAAACATATTTGCAATATAAATGTTTTGGCAAAAATGCTTCTAGTAAACGGCATCACTGTTTTAGTGTTAGCATTTTTCTCTGCACTTGCATGTGAGGCATAGCTAGATATTCTCAGTTCAACAGTATTTTAAATACTGCAGCTGTACAGAGCATCAGTAGGGCTTGTATTATGTCAGCAATTAACATATTGGGTCATTACCAAATGGTGCAAGCACCTTAGGCTCTCTGAGCCAGTGTTGTGTAAAAAATGCTGGTGCACAGTGCATATTTAAATACACTTTTGAAACAGCTATAAATTTATTAGAAGCATTTTTGCTAATACATCTATATTACGGAAATGCTGCTATTCAAAACTTAAATGCATCCATGCGGATTCCAATTTTGTCTGAAATGTCCCTTTAATGCAATTCACAATAACATAAAATGCAATATATTTAAATTAATCAAAAATAAAAAAAGGGACAGTCTACTTGACGCCTCCTTATATCAGTGCATTTTGATTTTTTTCACAGCTAGACAGTGCTAGTTCAGGTATGCCATGGAAATAACATTGTGCTCAGTCCTGTGGAGTTATTTATGAGTCAACACAGACTGGCTAAAATGTTAGTCTGTCAAAAGAACTGAAATAAGGGGGCAGTTTGCAGAGGCTTAGATACAAGGTAATCACTGAGGTAAAAAGTATATTAATATAACTGAGATAAGGAGCAGTTTGCAGAGGCTTAGATACAGGGTAATCACAGAGGTAAAAAGTATATTAATATAACTGAGATAAGGGTCAGTCTGCAGAGGCTTAGATACAGGGTAATCACAGAGGTAAAAAGTATATTAATATAACTGAGATAAGGGGCAGTTTGCAGAGGCTTAGATACAGGGTAATCACAGAGGTAAAAAGTATATTAATATAATTGAAATAAGGGGCAGTCTGCAGAGGCTTAGATACAAGGTAATCACAGAGGTAAAAAGTATATTAAAGGGACAGTCTACACCAGAATTTTTATTGTTTTAAAAGATAGATAATCCCTTTATTACCCATTTCCCAGTTTTGCATAACCAACACAGTTATAATAATATACTTTTAACCTCTGTGATTATTTTGTATCTAAGCCTCTGCAAACTGCCCATTTTTTCAGTTCTTTTGACAGACTTGCAGTCTAGCCAATCAGTGCCTGCTCCCAGATAACTTCACGTGCACGAGCACAGTGTTATCTATATGAAATATGTGAACTAACACCCTCTAGTGGTGAAAAACTGTTAAAATGCAATCTGAAAGAGGTGGGCTTCAAGGTCTAAGAAATTAGCATATGAACCTCCTAGGTTAAGCTTTCAACTAAGAATACCAAGAGAACAAAGCAAAATTGGTGATAAAAGTAAATTGGAAAATTGTTTAAAATTACATGCTCTATCTGAATCATGAAAGTTTATTTTGGCCTAGACTGTCCCTTTAATATAACAGTGTTGGTTATGCAAAACTGGGGAATGGGTAAAGGGATTATCTATCTTTATAAACAATAACAATTAAAGAGTAGACTTTCCCTTTAAAACAACTAATGTAAGTAGGGTTGCCACCTCGGCCATGTTTTCCTGGACACTTATGAGTTACACATGTTGCAGGGTGTGCAGGGATAAACCTGCATTGTGCTGCTGGACAGCAAAAAAATAGTAACCCTGGACAGCATTATTCATGTTCCTCCCTGCACACCCTGCAGTGTAACTCAAAAGTGTCCAGGAAAACATGGCCGAGGTGGCAACCCTAAATGTAAGAGTAAAGTTTTAATCTCCATAAAAGTAATGGTGCAGCCATATTAATAAATAATGACAGTATATTGTAAAGTTGTTTAATTGCACATTATTAAACATTTTATATCACAAAACTAGTGTTTAATGCATATTTAAAATGATATCACTGATAAAAGCATTTATT